>NW_016909928.1:53863-104637 GCF_001483705.2 Eufriesea mexicana
GGGGGGGGGGGGGGGGGGGAGACTTTCAGCGGCAAAATGTTGAGGGACTAATTCTGGGTTGCGGTTCTATGAGGGTTCTTTGATGATAATGATGCGAATGACGACTTTTGTGCGATAAAAATTATTGGAGAGAAAGTTAGAAAGTATGTGTTCACGGAGAATAACCGTGTATCCAAAATTGCGTTTGAATTCTTATTAAAATGTGTGTCTGAGTATGAAGAGTAAATGGTGACAATGATTGCTAAGAATGAAAGGTTGCAACGAAGGTTGGAGGAGTGTGAAAACTATGTATATAAGAGTGTGAGTTTGAGTAGAATCAGTCCTTCGCGAATGTGGCTGCAAAGAGAGTGCATGTGTCAAAAGGTGTAACTGAAGTATGCAAGAGTGTGCCGGAAAGGACGTATGCGGTAATCGTTAAACCAAGGAATGAGAATGTTAAAATGAGCAGCTAGGTAGTGAAACGGAAAGTGTTGAAGAATGTTAGTGACAGTCTGAATGTGAGAGTGAATGCGGTGAGGAAGATGCGGGATGGTCTACTCGCTATCGAGGCTGCCACTGAACGCAATTTAAAAGCCCTGAAGGAATGCAAAAGCTTTGAAAATATCGGCCTAAAGGTTGAACCACCAAGGAAGATAGGACTCAAGGTGGTGATCTTCGATGTAGCGAATGAGATGAATTGATGAATGAGTTGTATGAGAAGAATTTAAAGAATGAGTGTGTGAGTGAAAAAGAATTTAAAGATCGAGTGCGTGTCGTGAGTCGTGTGAACAGAAATGGAGTGAATGTTGGAAATGTTATAGTATAGATGACCAGGAAAAGGTGTGATGTATTGTTGAGGATTGGAGGTGTGTATGTAAAGTGGAAATGTTGTAAAGTGAAGGAATGGGTGAGTGTATTAGGATGCTATCAGTGTCTTGTGTTCGGGCATATGATGCACGAATGTCCGCTGAAAGAACGTTTATGTCAAAAATGCGAGGAAAGTGGGCATTTGCGGGAGAAGTGCCAAAGAAAAGAGTGTGTATGCAGAAACTGCAAGTTGAAAAGTAAGTATGCGGGACACTGGGTTCTCCACGGAGTGTCCAGAGTATATAAGGTTGTACGAGAGGGAGAAGGCGCGTATTAGTAATGACTAGAATGAGCGTCTTAGAGTGATTCAGAGTAATTGTCAGCATGCGTACACGGTTATGTGTGATTTAGGTAGAATGATGTCTGTGAATGATGTTACTGTTGCTCTGCTGCTGGAATTGTATGTCTCTCATAGTAGAGTGTGTAGTTTATCGAATGAATAGCAGACGTATGTGTGTGAGAGTGAATAGGGAAGCAATCGTTGTTGCTGGAGGGAGTATTGAGTCGCTGTGTGAGAGAGAATGTACGAATGAGTACGGTGTATGTGTGTTGTTGGCGGGGGACTTTGGGGAAATGTATGTGGTATCCATGTATTGTCGGTATGGCCAAGAAATTGAGCAGTACCTGGCGTACATGACTAAAGTGATTGAGTTTGTGTATGACACGTATTTGTTGTTCGGTATGGATGCGAATGCAGCCTCCCCCTTATGGTTTAATGAGGGAGGTAGCAGCAATACTGTGAATGAAATGCATGGGAGAGTGCTTGCAGAATCGGTGTTAGCCAAAGGAATGGTCGTCCTAAATGAGCTGTGTTGCCTGGGAGCCTTTTTGGTTGGAAGGTGAAGAGTGACTGGGATATTGTTGTCTGAAGTGGCAGGAAAAAATGTTTCGATTGAATATAAAAGATGAATATGTAAGGATCTATGTTGGGAAGAATACGAGAATGATTTGGTGGAGTGTACCATGAGAGATCGAGCGAATTGGATGACTGTGTCAGACGTGGACCGAATAAATGACATGGTCACGAAGTGAATCCATGAAGTGGATGGAAAGCGAATGAAAGAGAATGTGCGCTAGAAAAATAAGAAGATTGTCTAGTGGACGAATAAGCTGTGTGTGTTAAGAGGAAAGTACGAAAAAGTAGACGCCTGTATCAGAATGCGAGGAAGAGAAGATGCGAGCATGTTTGTGAGAGACTGGCAGAGTATAAAAGGTTGCTGAAAGTTACGGACCCAATCTGGTGCTCAGTTCGCGTGGCAGGCACGTTGTTGGGTTGCAAGGCCAACTGTGCTGTAGCCGGACGTGAAGGACCAAATGGTTCGGCTGTCTTCCGCTCGGTTGTCCAATGCTTGGACGTTGCAACACGTTATGAGTTGTAGGTGCCCGATTTGATTGTATAGCAAACAGTCAATCCACGGGATTGACTATCCACGAAGCTTATATAGTACTTGATGATGCAGACTGTCTGTGCAGACTGCTTGATGTGTACTGATGTACGTGTGCTGATGTGTGCTGATCAACTGACTGTTGGAATGATACTGACTGGTTGACTGTTCTGGACTAACTGCCCCTTAGTTTGATACTGCTTGACTGATGGATACTTTCTAACTAACTGTCTGTGCGATGCACGATCTTTTGAAGCTCATGATTGTCAAAGGGAAATCGGTTTTCCCATTGATGGTTGACAGGACCGAGGGTGGGCCCGCGGTCCGCGAATCAGATGTCCCCAAAGAAGGGACGAACGTCTTCCGCGACCAGGTCTGCTTGTGGAGGAAGCCTTTCCCTCAAAGGGGGTTGCTGGTGGGTCACCCGCACATTCGTGACCCTTCCTGAAGGACCCATTATTTTATGGCTCCGAAAGTCGCGACATCGCGCAGGGCGTGGACCTTTTCTTTGCAGGCCTATTGTCAGCCAAATCCTAAGTGCTGTTGCCTGCTTCCTAACATTAATGCCTAAAGAATGCCTCGTGTCCGGTGACCCGAGGAAAATAAAGAATTGTTTGAAAATGTATTGGAAATGAAGAAAGAAAGGACACGGAACTTGAAATAAAACAACAATTAGAATTTGGCTGCCAGAAGACCCTAACGGTCTTCTGGGTCCGGGGTTTGTCCCAAGATAGGACAGCGCATATGGCTTAATAATCCTTAACACTGAATGATCATAAATGTAGTGTGCGTAAAACAAAAGAGGATGCCAGAGGTTTGTCAGTGAATCCTCGAACCTGGATCCATGGGAACCCGTCTGTAAGTTGTGTCGTGCTAAAATGGGAAGAGAGAATTTGAGCTCGTTGAATGTGTATGGTGTGAGAGCGTCGATGGAGAGTTTCTTCCCAGCTGCAGAAATGAATGATGAAGGAATAAATGCGGATGAGGATGCAAGTGTGCTAGATTTGGATGAATATTTTGAATGGGAGGAGTTGAATGAAGCGATAGAGAAGGCGATAATACAAAAGGCACCCAGACTTGATGGTATAATTGCGAAAATGTTGCGTGTGGTTTGGAAGGCCATTCCTGGATAGCTGAAGCGTGTGTATGATGCGTTAGGTTAGGTTAGGTTAGGCTGGGCTGAAATAGCCGTTCTGCGGGCTGAGCTCGCAAAGGAGCGGAAGCGGGGCGCCATCGCAACTAGGACCGATCCATCACCTTCGATTGCGAGTACCGTTGCTGGCATTCCAGCGACAGCGGTGGCAATAGATGAGGAGGTCCTCCTTAAGGGAATAGGCCGCCTCATTGATCGTAAGCTGGGGGCCTTCGTTGCCACACGACAGTCGTTCGCCCCGTCGCGGACGCCGCAGCTGCAGAAGGCCGGCCCGCGCGGCGTGGTAGCTCCAGCGGCCACGGTTGGGTGGGGGCCCGCCTGTCCGGGAGACCGTGGTCATAGTGGACGGCGGCACGCGGTGGCTTCGTAGCGCCGATAGAGGCATGGGGGTGTGCGTGTGTCCGTTTCGGGTCCGCGTGTTTGCTGGGATGAGTGAGGACGCGGTGTGTGCTTCCCCATCGCGCCGGGGGAGAACCTGCGAAGGTGTGTTCCGCTGGGGCTCCCTGTCAAAAGCGTCGGTGCACGAAGTCCAGGGCACTCCAATGTCGCGGTAGGGTGGCCATCGTGGATGTTTTAGTGGGTTAGAATCTCACATAACCCCTCCCCCCTTCCCTAGGGGGGTGGAGCATCTTCCGAAGATTTCCCCCATGTAAAAAAAAAAAAAAAAAGGAATAGTATGGCCTGATCACTGGTACCGTGTAGGTTGACATTGACCCTCCAGAGTGGCTAATCCACTCCGGCGTCGATCAAATAGATTAGACTCGCGGGGACAGTAGTATAGCCTATGTTACAGGCAAGAGGCGCTGACGTCTCGACGAGTGAGCTACGTCCCTCCAACTCGGGTGCCGGCCTGCAGCGCCGGTAAGGATGTTAGAAAAGTCCCGTCCATATCAAGGGTCATCTGTGGAGCTTGCACTCCTGGGTCGATTTATAGCTGCTGTTAAGTATTCTCCGGCAACGCGCTGATTGAGCGTATCTCAATCCCGCGTCCATGAGGGCCGTGTGGATAAAACCCTAGAGGTAGGTACTGCACGTTAAGTCATCGACTCTCGTTGACTCTAACACTTGTGTGCTGATATAAGGTGGTATATTCTTTAACCGTTTGAGTCCCAGAGGGTTTTGAAAAAACACTGTCCAGGAATCCCAAGCAGTGCGACCGCGCTGCCTCTAAGTGGGTACGAGAAGTTCCAAGCAACGCGATAGCGCTTCTTCTATCTTATTTCGAGAAATCCCAAGTGGCGCGATAGCGCTTCGTTTATATTATGGCGATGATTGGCCAAGTGACGCGATAGCGCTTCGACTTCGACAGTCAGTGACGCACCGGCAGCTGTCGAGAACGCTCGAAATGTGCTGGATTTTCTCGACATGAAATGTGAACAACGCGATTGCGCTGCTTGGGACACAAACGGTTAAGAGATGTACAAAGATTCGACTCGAGGTTCACAACAGTTAATAAGCGGCGAGATTACAATTCTGAGTTGTTCGCGTTTTGCAGTTGACTTCGCGACCGAATAGTTCTTGCACGAACTATCTTATTTCGATATTGGTGAGAAGCGATGACTACGAAGACTGCGAAGACTTTGATACTGACTGACTGACTGCTTGACGATAGATTATAAACTACCCGAACTTGACTGCTGGCTGCATTAGACTGGCGCGCTCGTGGCCCGCAAGTCCTTTTAAGATAGCGCTACGTTACGCACGGCACGTTCGTTCACATGGCTCGCTCGGTGAAGTTGTGATAAACCCCTTGCGATCCTGCTTTCAAACTTTACTTCCCCTGCTCGAAATTATCAACCTCCTGCATAGTTATCTGGCGTCATACCTGAAAATAAACTTTTTATACTAAAATTTAACCCTCTTCACAAACGCTCCATTCCGATTTCACACGCCGCCAAACATCTTATCATAGAGCTAACCCTCTCCATAAACATCCCATCTCGATTTTCCAATTATCCTATCTTAAAACTAATCACGAACACCCTAGCTCCATTTCCCACACCACATTTAAAACTAGAGGTATCACGAAACTCACTTATATCAAATAATCGTAAATATCCTTCCCCACTCTTTGGAACCACCCGCAAAAACTCATGTATAAAAGCTGACCGAGCTAGAGAATAAAACTGTCTTAAGCATATCATCAAACTATACAGAGTTTCGTTCAACCTTTACTCGCGAGTTGTATATTTCACTACGGTACATTATAATTGCGCTACTGGTAAATACCTATTGATACTGCGGTACAATATATACGAACACTTAAATATCTGGACTCTTTGCATCGTCCGAACAATTCAACTTAGTTCGAACGAACATTCGAACTAGATACTTTGTTGTCATCGGGAGTTGTTTGACTCCAACCACCTTTCCCGTGACAAAGTCACGTAGGCCCGGGTCTCACGCTAGAGTTATGTCAGCCTGAGGTGATGTCATGATGTCAGTTCCGCCGGACGCCTTATCTTCCCTTCGGTATGCGTGGGAAGACCTTGGTGACTTCTCGCGCGTGGCTTATCCCGCTATAGTCTCTTTGTTGTGGTTCTTTTATACTTCGGCTTATTGTTAGTTCTTTCACAAAATTTATAATATAATAATTAGGAGTTCCGTTTCGAGGGAGAAGTGAGAGGAGAAGTAGTAGTGAAATTGAAGTAGTGATAGAGGAAAAAGAGGAGATATACGAAGATTGAGAGGTAGAACAAGAGAGGAGGAGCCCGGAGTTCAAGGAGGAAAGGAAGTCGATGGATAAAGATAAAAGGTAGAACAGAGGTGAAAAGTAGAATAAAAAGGGAAAAAAGTGAGGTTAGGAAATACGAACGAAAGAAAAAACGAAAGTGATGCCAACTACTGGTGACCGGTAGCAGGTAAGAAAGAGGGTCTTACTACGGAGATAAGTAAGAAGGCATGCAGTAGGATTACTACTATAGAAAGATGGTTAGGAAGAAAATAGAGAGAAGAGAGGTGAAGGAATATTGTAATAAAAGGAGTGAATTTAAAGGAAGAGAAAAAGGAAAAGGTAATTGAAAGAATTCTGCAAAAGATTAGTGAGAAGGTGGAGATGGAGAACATAAACAGGGTTGCAGGAAGGATCGACATGGTACTAGTAGAAACAAGAAATTTGGAGCAAAAGGGAAGCATAATGGCTAAAAAATATAAGCTGAAGGGAGAAAAGGAGAGACTGAAGGACGGCCTTACAGGGAGTGAACGAAAAATGCAAAGGTAGCTGAGAAGGATCGCAGAAATTGAAAGAAGAAAGGGAAGGAGAGCGTGGGTTAAATCCGGCAAGATACAGATAGATAACGTATGGTGGAAATGAGATGAAGAGGAGGAAGTGCTAAGGACCTGGAAAGGAATTCGAAGAGGAGAAGAGAGAAAAGAAGAGAAGAAGAGAGGGGGATAACTAGAAGTGGTAGTGACAGGGGGAGGAGAGAGAAAGGAGAGGGTGAATAGGGAAGGGAAAGGAAAGGAGGGAAGGTGGAGTGCAATTGAAAGGTGGTTTTCTGGAATGTGGCAAGGCTAGCAAACAATGACAGCGACTTTTGGGAGAAAGTTGAGGATTGGGAGGTTGTGTTCCTGCTGGAAACATGGCTGGAGGAGAAGGGGCGGAAAAGGATTAAGAACAAGCTGCCGAGAGAATATAATTGGCACAGACGCAAGGGACGCAAGAACGCAAGACAAGACGCAAGAAGGAAAAATAGGAAGGGAAGAGCTATGGGAGGTATTTTAGTGGGAGTAAAGAAAGGCATAGAGATGGAAGAACCGATTTCGGTGGTGGAAGGAGTAATAAAAGCGAAAGTGGGAATGAAAGACGACACATGGAAGTTGGCAGGAATGTATAGTGCTGGAAACATAGAGAGGAAAATGGAGCAGATAAGGGATTGGATGGAGATGGGGGAAAAGGAGGGAAAAGGGATAATTGGAGAAGATCGGAATGCTAAGACAGGCGAACTAGGAGGAAAAGTATGGGAAGAGGAAGAGGAGGAACAGGCAGGAAGCAGGAAATCGAAAGATAAAAAAGTAAACGCAGAAGGAAGGAAGCTACTAAAAATAATAGAGGAGAATGGGTGGTTCGTATTAAATGGAAATATAATAGGGGTTGAGGGAGGGGAATATACTGCCCATATGTAGGGGCAAGAGGAAAAATGGTGATCGATTATATAATAACGGATGAGAGGGGAATGGAGAGAATAGATAGAATGGAAGTGGAAGAGAGAATTGATTCGGAACATTTCCCGCTGATTGTTACCGTCAGGTAGTAGGAAAGGAAAAGGAAAGATAGCGAGGAGATTGGACGGAGGAGGGCGTGCAGAAGTTTCGGGAAAGTATAAGAACAATAAGGAGAAGCGGAAGAAGCATAAAGGAGATGGTGGACATAGATATGGAGAAATTAAAAAAGGCGTTAAGGAATAGGAAGCAGGAAGGAAGAAAGAGGAAGACTGGATGGTGAAACGAGGAATGCAGGGAAAAGAAGGCTGAAGTGAGAAGAAAACTAAGAAGCTGGAGGAAAGGAAAGGAACCCAGGGAGGAGTACAAGAGAGCAAGAACAGGATACAAAGAGATGTGTGAGAAATGGAAAGAAATATAAAGAGAGAATTTTATGAAAGAGGTGGAAGAGGCTAAACTCGAAAAAGATGTATGGAAAGTAGTGAACAGAGAAAGAATGAGAAGAGAGAGTGTGGGAGACAATATAACAGTGGAGAAGTGGAGAAGGCATATCGCGAAATTACTGGCCGGGGTGAAATGGAGGACAACGATGGGAAATAGTGAAAACGATGGGCCAGGAGAAGGAAGAGAATATGAGATAGAAAAGGAAGAAATAAGGAGAGTGCTGGAAAGGCTGAAAGAAGATAAAGCGATAGAAACAGATGGTATCCTGAGCGAAGTATGGAAATATGGAAGAGAGGAAGTTGAAGATTGGGTATGGAAGGTGTGCAATAGAGTATAGAGAGAGAGGGAATATGGCCGAGGAGTTGGGAGGAAGGAGTAATTGTCCCAATTAAGAAAAAAGGAGAAGGAAAAGTGGTGGACTACATAGGTATAACGATAACAGGTATGGAGTACAGAGGTATAACGATAACAGACTCACTATACAAAATATATACAAGCATACTATCCGAAAGACTGATCAAAGAAATAGAAAGAAAGGAAATTTTAGCTAAAGGACAAACGGGCTTTAGGAAAGAACGAGGAACGATTGACAGTATATATACATTGAACTATTTAATATACAAGTACACGAGAGTAGAAAGAAAAAAGATAATTGCCCTTTTCATGGATCTGAAAACAGCCTTCGACTCGGTTGACCGTCAAAAACTATGTGAGGCAATGGAGAAGAGAGGCATTAGCGATAGAATGGTAAAGAAAATAAAGAGACTATATAGAGAAACAAGGAACAGGGTAAGAGCAAACGGCCAATTAACAGAATGCTTTTGGACGGTGAGAGAAGTGAAGCAGGGATGCTCATTAAGTCCGCATCTGTTCAACACATTTTTGGCGGACATAGAAAAAGAATTGGGAAAAGGATGGTGGGGAGGAGTAAGGATTAACAAGATGAGGATCTACTCCCTGTCGTATGCGAATAATATTGTGGTGTTGGCAGAAGGTGAGGAGGAGATGAAAGAGCTGATGAAGAGGCTAGAGAGGTATTTAGAAAAAAAGAGTTTATGCTTAAATGTAGAAGAAACGAAAATGATGAGGTTTAAGTTGGGAGGGGAGAGATGTCAAAGGTAGAGTGGAAATGGAAAGGAAAAGAAGTTGAGGAAGTGAAAAAGTTTAAATATTTAGGATATAAATTGATGAAGAATAGGGGACAAGAAGCCCATATAAGAGAAAGAGTAAAGAAGGCGGCAGTAGTGATGAGAACAGTATGGGGAATAGGAAGAAGATTATTTGGGAATGACTGTAAAAGGAGAGTATGGCTTTTTGATAGATTGGTGTGGACGGTCCTGAACTATGGAGCAGAGATATGGGAATGGAAGAAAAGAAGCTTAGTGGAGAGGGTACAGGAGAGGTTTATGAGATGGACGTTGGAGTTGGAGTGGAGAACACCAGGCTACGCGATGAGGGAAGAATGGCAAAGTGATCTGCTGAGGACAGGGACAGGGAAACTAGCATGGAACTACGAAAAAAAGCTTTGTGAAGGGCGAGGAGGGGAATTGGCGAGGGAATGTTACAAGGATAGTGTGGAAGAGAGTGAGTGGGAAGAGAAACAGGAGTTCTTCAGGTTAAGGGGGCTGATAGCAGAAGGAAGAGAAGGACAAGGTAGGGAGAATGAAATAGAATATAATGAAATAGAGAGGAGAGATAGGGAAATTCAGAAGAATGAAAGATGGCAAAAGATACTAGCTTCAAAATCAAACAAGTGGTATAAATATATAAAGAAGGAGGGGGTCCCGGGATATCTGAAAGGAAGGTGGAACGCGAACAGAGTGAGAAGGCTCTCCAGATATAGACTAGGGAATGAAGTGAAGGAAGGGATGTACTGGGTAACAGAAGAGGAAAGAAGATGTAGGCTATGTCACACAGAAGAGGAGACGTGGGAGCACGTATGGGAAATATGTGGCAGGGGGGGGGGGGGGGGGGGGGGGGGGGAACTGAAGGGGCTAGTGGACAGGAGAAGGCAAGAGGGAAAAGATGCAGCGCAGAATGCTGACTGGAGGAGGAAGAAGATAAAGAGGAGGACACGGTGGTTGGGAGGGGAAGAGGACGAAGAAGCAGGGCAGGACGGGGCGGTAAGGGACAAGTGCACAAAAAAAGAAAGGAAAAGGAGAAACAATGGTACAAAGGGAAAACCAAAGATGGGGGTGGGATAGGATATGGTTGAGGTGTGTAAATAAGAGTATGTTTAGGTTAGGTTAGGTTAAGTTATTGTTATATGTTAGGTTAAGTTATTATTATGGTTGTAGCATAGGATGTTATATCGTTATTATTGTATTGTTGTTATAGTAGATATATATTTTATATAAAGTAGGCAATATGTATGAAGGATAATGAGAGACGGAACCCTTGTAATCTAATAGGAAAACAATAAAGATTTATCTATCTATCTATCTATCTATCTATAATATAATAATTATTCGTATAATGACTGTTAACACAGTTTGCGTTATATAATAATTCGTTTTTACATGAATACATATATGTTTCGTATATTAATATAATTCGTATAATAATTGTTAATATAATTGTTATATAATAATTGCGTTTACATAACTTGTTATTTACATAATTCTTATTCTAGCATTCTATACGTATTGCTCGCTCCCATTCCTACCGGTCTTACATAGTTGACCGGTGTCACACTGATTCCACTCGTTCTTTATTCTGCGTTCTATTCTTTATTATGCCTAAGTTGCTATTCTATTCTTATTCTACGGATTGCAATGAGTGCTGTAGGCGCGCTTTTCTATTCCTATACTTCAGGTTACAATAAGTGGTGTAAGGCGCAGTGCGTCGCGAAATACAACACCGTACAGAACCGAGGAGCACCGAACCGACACGATGACATCGTCCGGCCCGAAGCTGGGCGCGCTGAACCGATACGACTGGGATCGTCACGGTGTTAAGTGATTTCGAACATACTCGGCTGCATTAACACACTCAAAGTTCACATGTAAGTTTGTAACAAAAATGAAAACTTACTTGGAATACAACAATACAATACTACTTACTGTACTACTATTTATAGAATATACTATTTATATAATACTATCCGTTCTAAATCCCGTTTATCTATCTTTTAAGATCATTGTAAATTAAAGAGCGTCCTGTACGCTATGTTTTTGGGATAGTTCTATCTGCAAGAGTATGCGTTTCACTACGGCGCTGCTTCCCTCCTAGCTTAACTCATTTTATGATACTACCTGAGTACGGAAATGGCAACTGCCGCCCAAAATGTTTTTCTGTCATCTGTGTACCAGTTGTCGCTAGAGAGTCTTCGGAGAGAGCAACTGCGTGTGCTTCGACTTCTCTAGAGTTTTTCTTCATCTTCTGTATACATATATATTTTGTTTATGCATTTCAATAAACTTACATTTTCTACCACATAACCCTGATATTCTGCTGCTGCTTATTACTAGTGCCTAGTAAATTAACAACTGTAACAATCTTCTTATCTTCCCTGTCCGTTTTTTAATCTTTCGTTTAAAATAGCCAGGTAAAATTTATACGCCATACTCAATAGTTACCTCTGTAATTACCTGTTAATTCAGATATCCTTTCTTGTGTAAAGATATGATTACTCTCTTCCTTTAATCCTCTGGGAAATCCTTTCCCTTCCGCACGTCCTCCAAGAGCTCAAACAATTTCTTTCTGATGTTACCTACACCGTAGGACCAGTCCTGTGCTTATATCTCGCAGCTATCTTTTTATCCGTAATTTTCATTTCATCCTCTACTCTTATGTCTCTCTTTTTGTTCACTGTTTCTACCTTCTGTTTAACTCCTTTCAATTCTTTATTAAAGTAGTTTATCCACTCTTCCTTTATAATTTGCGTTTCTGTATCTTTCCTCTTCTTTCTCTTTCTATGAATACATTTTCATATTTCTATCTGTGTTCTGGCCTTCCTTACTTCCTCCCAAGTCTTTCCTTTCATTTCTTTCATCTTTTCTTCTATTATTTCCTTTAACCCTTTTCTCTCGTGTATGTATACATCAATTTGTATCTTGCCCCTTTTCCATCTCCTGTACACCTTTTACAATCTTCTTTCCTGCCTTATTTATTCTAGATCCCACCACTTAGACCATCCTATCTTTTTCCCTGCCTCAGTTTCACTACATTTCACTCAGTTTCACATTTTTACAACTGGTCCTCCCTTCACTACCACTTTTAACTCTTTCCATATTTCCTCTATCCTCATTGCTCTAATAACCTGACTTTTAATTTCTTGTCTATACCACGCTTTTTCTTTTATTCTTGCTGTTTCCATCTCTCTTTGTTATTCTTACCTCCAGGTCAACCTTTAGAAGCGAATGATCTGAATCTATTTTTCTGTTGGGTGATTAACGATCCGTTGGCCGTTAATCACTAGAAGGGCCTAGCTAATAAACGCAGACCAATTTCAGAATTAAAAAACAACTGACTCATTCCTACTTTCACTAAGAGCCAATGATCATCTTCATCTCACCAAAAACTAACATTATATAAGCACCTACAAAATTTGCGAAGTCAGTATTTTTCCTCTCCGCCGATTTGTATTTTTTCCGACGTAACCTTCTTGCTAGAACCCGTATTGTATATAGAAATCCGGGTTCCAACATTTCCTTCTACCATAAATTTGACAATTTTCTAATTCGTCCTCGTATTTTCATTACATGATATAAAACCGACCGTTCGTGAAGCTCTAAATACCTAAATTTCACGTTTATGACACATTTATCTCCTATCATTTACTCGTTTAATATGTGCCATACTCTCTCCTCTCTCCTACTGATTTCAATATCCTTTCTCCTTTTAAATTAGTCGTTCGATCTTTTCTTCGAATTCTTTTCCCACTCACTATTCTCCACGTCACCCGAGTACATCATTCCGATAATCTCACTTTTTTCCCCTCTTTCACCATTTTGCTTATATTCTGCTCGAATTTCCTTATTCTTCCTGTACAGTTTGCTGTCCAGATTTTTCAGATACCACTACCATCTATATTCGCCGTTCTTTATACCACACATTTTCTTTCGTTTTCCTCTCCTTTTATTTCTCATTCTTTTCTAATTCCTGTTATCATACGGCTCCTTCATTCATCCTTTTCTTTTATCCCTTTTCTTTTTACGTGGGGGAAATCTTCCAAAGATACCCGGCACCCATATGGGAGGGGGCGGGGTTATGGGAGATTTTTACCCACTAAAACCCCCACTATGGCTACCCTACCGCGATATTGGAGCGCCCTGGACGTCGCGGCGATGCAATTGCCAGGACGCTCCCACGA
This sequence comes from Eufriesea mexicana, assembly GCF_001483705.2. Classification (NCBI taxonomy): domain Eukaryota; kingdom Metazoa; phylum Arthropoda; class Insecta; order Hymenoptera; family Apidae; genus Eufriesea; species Eufriesea mexicana. The sequence continues at coordinate 67,167 of NW_016909928.1, forward strand.
GACACACACGAAGGTTCCCACCCGGCGCGATTGGGAACTCGCACCATGACACCACGCATGCAGCATACCCGCGGAACCGAAACGATCGCACGCATACCCGCATTCACATCCATCCATGACTCTAACGACGCCGCGTGGCCATCGCGCGACGCCGACCGCAATGACCACGACCTCCGGGACAGACGGGCCCCCACCCACCTGACCTTGGTCCTTTCTGGCCTTTGATCGACGAGGGGAGGGAGACGGTCCCCTTGTACCAAAGGCGCTGGGTCGCTCGTTTAGGCGAGGTCTAACGCGTTGACCCCTCCGTCCTATGCGCGAAGAGCCAGCGCTACCACGCGCGCACTCACGGACCCTTTCAGCGGCTTCCTTCTGCAGCATCAGCTGCTCGCATCGCCTTCCACACGATCTCGCTCTCCATCATCTTCGGTACGATGCCGCGGCCTGGCACCCACCGGCTTGGTGTCCCGCAGCGCCGCACCTGTAACAGGCTGCACTGCGGTCCACCTCGCTTGTGCACCGCTGCCTTGCATGCCTGTATTCGAGGCAGCGGTAGCACTGCATCTTTCCCGCTGCCAGCACCTGAATGCGGGCGGACTTCCACCCCACGCGGATCCGCCCGCACTCAGCCACCTTCTTGGCGGCCGCAAGAGAGCCCTGGACCCAGACAGAGCCCGGCCCCGAAGGCGAGGATCGGACTTCACCTGTCCGAATCTCCGCCTCGCCGCATCCTTCGACCTTGGCTAGGGCCAGCGCCACCTCGCGGAGTGTGACGGAGTCGTCGAGCCCGGTCACCAGCAACTCTGCTCTTTTGGAGGGTAGCGTCACCTTGATGCCTGACCCCTCCAGGGTTTTGGCCATCTTGGCGGCCAGAACCGCCTCTTTTTCACCCCCTTCGGCTCCGCCGATCTCCAGCAGGAGACCGCCGGTGACCGCTCGCCGGGCCCGCAGCTCGCCGATGCCGAGGTCGGCTATATCTATCTTTGACCCCGCGGTCGATATAGCCTCGACATAGGAGAGCCTGCAGTCCTCCGGCACATTTACCGTGACAGCGGATATCGCGGGGGACGGACGGTTCCCGCCCGGCCGCGAAAGCTGCCAACTTCGCATCGACGAAGCGGCCCAGCCGTTTGAAGAGAGCCTCCTCGTCTATTACCGGTGCTGGCGTCGGTACACCAGCAGCCGGGGTGTCGCTGTAGTTAATTTACTTTTATCCTGAGCTATGTTTTTTCTTTCTTTCTATCTTTCTATCAGGTCCACAAATTAAAATTTCTTTGTATAATTCTGTATCTTTTCTCATTAAACCTGCAACATTCTAAAACAACAGCTTGCCTTCATGTAATTTCTCCTTTCCTATTCCTTCTTCTATTCGCTGACCTCCATCTAAAAATATTTCCAGTTCTACCTTTCTCAATATCCCACCAATTCATCCATTTTCCATCAATCCTGATTTTTTAATAACCTATTTGTATATTTCTTCCATTACTTGTCTACGTTCTTGCTAACTGTGGTAGCTTTCTTTACACCTCTCTCTCTCTCTCTCTCTCTCTCTCTCTCTCTCTCTCTCTCTCATTCCTGGTTAAATTGTGATCTATAAATATCTCCCTTTCCTGTACTATAGTTTCCTCCTTTATTACCTCCTCCTTTTGTTCAACCTTTCCCACCTTTACTAACAGGAGAAATTACAGAGATGTCGAATCGTAGTCGCCAATAACAAGAATTACATATTATAACTATTTCTATTTTATTATAGACGGAAGACTTTTAATAGAAACAGAGTCCACTACAATTCTTCTATAGAAAGGATATGAAGGTATTACGCAAAGCAACGTACAAATATGAACTGCGTTAAGGAAGTCATTGTTTTACTCATAGTGTTATCACAAATTTTGTATGTGTTCCTAGGTAAACTGATGGGTTTGCCAAAGTTTGCCAAATGGTGGGTATATCACACTACCGTCAATCCGTTGCTTCATTCTACTCTTGTTCAATCTAATTTACAGTTAACTTTCTGCTCCTTTTCTATGAAAATCGTTACTGCCTGTTTTGCTTCCTATCCTTTTGTGTCTAAACTTTTTATTGTAATATTATTCTTTTTCTCTTTTCTCTTTTGTTCCTCCAACTTTCTTCTCAGTCTATTCATTTCCTCCCCCATCACTTTTCCTATCACGTTTGACACCTCCATCTCTATTTCCTATTGCAACTCTTGCAACATATCTTCCAGCGTCAGATTCGCCATCGTATATATTTCTGTTTGGATTTTCTTTCTTCCCTTTTTCTTTCTCTCTCTAATATTTCCTTCCTTTCCCTGTCTCATTTGTCCTCTTCTTCTCTCCATTCATTCATCAAATCCTCCTTAAATCTATTTATCTCTTCTTTCGTCTTCCTTATTTCCGGCTTAACCTCTTTCAATACTTGCATAAACACACTACATTCAGTATCCAACCTGCTCTCCTCACTTTCATTTATCTCTGACACTTCTTTTTCCCCACTCTTTTTAATCGCAGCAAATTCTTCCAGACCGCTGTTTTTCTCTACCTTCCCTTTAGTCTTCTATTCATTCCCTGTTTTGCCTCTTCTTTCCGTCATCCTCACCGTTGTACCATATATCCCAGGGCTCTTCCTTGTCGACATGTCTGTCCCTCTATCGCCCGCTTCTCCTATACATAGGAGGTACAACCTGTCACTTGCCTCTTAACCTATAACAAATGCTTAATCTTTTTTTCCCGCTCTCTCACCATTTTAACTGATATTCCGTAATTGTCTTTACGTTCATCTAACCGAGCTTGCCCCTATTACTATTTAAATTTTATTAATCTCCTACTTGCCCATCTGATTTTCTAAATACTTATTCCTTCTGTCGTAACTCACATATTTTACTCGGCACACCAACGCTAATTAGGACCAAGTCTTAGTATAAAGTCAAATAAACTCTGCCTTACTAAAGTTTACACCTATAAGATAGAAATTAATTCGTATGATACTGTGAGGTAAAACGACGAATGCTTTATACAAAAGACTCGCACACGATATTATCACAAAACTTGTGGATAGCTTACTGAAAGTTTCATACGTAGATAGGTTTTATACAAGTGTACCTTTAAACTACGGAACTTGAAAATTGGAGAAAAAAAATTGAAGAAAAGAAATTGAAAAGAAGTTATTTGATTAAATAAAGCCCTTTCGCTACAGAAAAGTAAAAAACGGCAAAGAAGGAAATATTATAGCTGTACAAAATGCGAGGATTAAATTTATGGAATAGACTAAATAGAAACCACACAAATATCCCACTTTAAAATATACAACGATTTACATTTATCACAACTATTTTTTATAATAGATTCAACTTTATAAATTTTTTGACAATAGTGCTTTTTCAAATCGAATATTTCTAATCAGCGATGTGTAGAAATTATATCCATATAATTATTATTCCATTCATGTTTTCTTATCTTAAGAAGGCTGCCTCATTTTCATTTTCATATTCTTCCTCACATGAGCTTTTATACATCTCCAATAATTTTAAAGGGTACAAAACAAATTTAATTTAGTAAACTGATTGCCTGAGACTATAACGATAGCAGAAATTATAAAAAATTGTCACGAAAGTTTTCTTTATTTAAAAATTCCAACTGATAAAGCATAATTTACCGCTGATAAGATACTTTTAAGACCAATTGATTTCATGAACGCGCTATATCGTTCAAGCCTACTATATTTCTACATCATTATACTGCAAAATTCCCATTACAGATCAGAGTTCATTCAAAATCGTACAATCAGATAATTTTACATGTTAAAATAATTTTAATATCGATATTAATAATATATATATGTAACGCGAGCTCTAATAATCTGATAACATGAAGGACTGGTCGAATATTCTCTAACGTAAAAACTCTCTAAACTGGCTAAACTAACGCTCTTGTAAACTCTCTAAAAGACTCTCCTCAAGGAACTCTCTAAACGACTCTCTTAAAGGAACTGTCTTTCCCGCGCCCTTGTACCCTTATTTAAATCATTCATCCTGTCCTCATCTATACCCACGTTCTCTCTTCTCAATCGGTCGGTCACGTATTCTAAACACTCGGGCGCATTCATTAACTTTCACTCGTTTATCGCATTCGGCTCTATCATAAACATCCTTTACATTCGATCCTCTTGCACGCGGTCACTTTCGTTCTAAGCCCAAACACGCTTACCATTCTTTCAGGGCTGTCCTTATATTTCATTCCCACATATATATAATATAGGATTGGAATGAGTACGTCCCTGAAAGAATGGCAAGAGTGTTTGGGCTTAGAAGTGACCACGTGCAAGAGGATTGACTACAAAGAATATTTATGGTAGAATCGAGTGAAAGTTTGGGATGCATCCAGAGTGATTGAAGTACCTGGGCCCACTGAGGTTACGTGGAAAATGGCATGATTGGGAAAAAAACCTGGATATGAAAATGACAAAATGTATGGTTTAAATAAAGGTGCAAGGGCGCGGACGAGTTAGTCCAAGTCAGTCTTTAAGAGTTCAAGAAAGTCAGTTTAAGTCAGTCTTTCTGCAGTCTGTTTTCAGTTTAAAAGTTGTCAGCAAAAAACAGTGTGTCAAAGTCTAAAGTCTGTCAGTTTTTAGGAAGATCAGAAGAGCGTGCCCATAGCGAATCTCTCTTGTTTAATAGCCAGCCGCTGTCATTCTATTTATAAGCTTATTTTATTCTATTAAGAAGTCAGAGATAAAGAACAAAACTACCTTAAGTCAATCCACTCCAAATACCGATCCTACATATATAAACCAGATTTACTATTAATAAATAAAAAATCTTTTTCATTTTAAGGGGGTATTTCAGCCTATAATTTTAAAATATTAATTTATCTTTTTTTTTTTTGTTTTCTGAAAGTACATAGTTTGGAACTATTGAATATTGTATTTTTAATTTTTCTTGGTATTCGCAATTTCCTTTCTCAAAATTTGCAAGGTACGTAAAAGTGATGGTATTTTTATACAAAACCGATTTTAAAATTGTAGATTTAAAATGCAGTTTGTAAATTCACGCTATATAGTCCTAATTTAACAGATTGAGTGTAAGTACACATATTTAATGGCTTTAACAGCAATTTTCTCGAAACTGCATTTTCCGAAGCGGTTACCATATCGTAAGTTCTAATTGACTGACTAGCAACTAATGTTGCGTCCCGAACACTGCAACTCTCACGTTCGGGGTTTCGTGGAGTTGTAAGGCCCGTTGCATGGATGCGACAATATTGCAAGGATACGGCCTACTCTAAATTAATTGAGCTAGACCTAGTTAAGTTCTTGAGCTAAAGAGTTCTGATGTGCGACTGTTCTGTGGCGCTGAGATGATCGTGGTGGATTTATCTTGATTACTTTAGATTTGAGGTACAATTCCTTGGTCGTGATGCTTGTCTTGTCCTCTTGGGATTTGAAAAAGAACTCTCTGTGCGACTCCTGTCTCGGTGGTTTTACAAATTCGTATGTGTTCTAATTGATTGGTGTGAAATGTAAATGGAGGGTGTGTCCTCCTATTGGTTGTGAACAATGTTGAGGTGTACATTAGCTTCGACATCTTTTGGTGGTGATGGGTGTTTAAACAAATTGAGTACTTATGCCCATCGTCTCAAGGGTGATTTATTGAATTTTCTAAAGTTCACCCAAATGGTGACCGAGTGACAACTATCCGCGAGTCAAGGGACTCTAGCAATAAGAAAATAAACTCCGCTTAACCTGGGACGTTCGATTCTAGGACCGCAGCGACTAATTTGAACGAAAACTTCAATACATATGTCCTTATCGCTTCATCTAGAATTTTAAAACCTAATACTTTTTAATATCTCTTTTTCTTTTATCTCGCGAAATATGAGAAAACCACAAAAAACCGATTACTCGCCACATTTATATATATATATTACCTTGTCGTATTGTAAGTGATTTATTTTAATGTAAAATATAAAATGTATTGTAGAGTAATTATTCCAATATTCGGCCTTATAAATATGTTGTTACTTTGTTTTAGAATGTAGCCTTTCGACATCAGGGCTGTCGTGGATAATAATTTCTCCTTAACTTAGATACAGAAAGGACATCTTTCATTGTTATTCCCTCGTAATGTAACTTACAGTTTTCTCCAACTCGGTGGAGTTGCCTGCTCTGTAAATTGATATCAAATCATTTTAGATTATTTTCCATATGATTAGTTGCTCCGCCGTCGAATAACCAAAAGTTAGATAAGTTTTGGATATTAACTTGGTTATTCGTATTTTCAACATTAAACGCATGTATTTTGTTATTATTTTCAACAGTTTCGATTACATTCTACCAAATTTCTTCGCCCTTGTATTGGTCGTTCTGCCTTAGCCTTCTCACTTGTGTTGGTGTCCTCGTTTACCGCATACATAGCAATTTCCTGTGTATTGTTTTACATAATTTAGAAGGCGGTTTCTTCTCTATTTTATAGATTTCCTCCAATGATTTTTCCTGTTAAATTTTAAGTATTTCCCTGGTTCTTTTGTATTAGTTATTTATGCCTCGCACTGTGTAGTATGCGAATTCGCGTGGTGTCATTGCCAGGCCAAACGGATGCACATTTTGTTGTGAATCCATTAACACGTATTATAAAATCACATTTTGTATAGGTTTAGCAGAACTTCATAAAGGAACTCGCGGTAAATATACACATTGAATCTGGTAACTCAGAACATATATTCTAAACGACTACTTACTTCATTCTAAATGATAGTACAACAGCCTAGATATCTTTAGTGTCTCTGCTCGACTCAATTAACTAACTCTTTCCGACTGCTCTTGCTGCGAGTGCCCTTATTTAAACGGTAGATTGAAACAGCGGCACTCCAATCAGCGCACATCGTGGACGTAGACCACGGATAGGGCCGCTCGGCCTGAGCGCAGTCCATGGTGAGAACGCTCGGCAGCATAGCTGCATTCGCACCAATCAGAGAACAGTGTCGTCCAATGTATTTATTTAATACTTAATACTTATTTTAATACTTATTTCTGTTTATAATGGAGGACGCCATACGTCGAGAGACATAACACTACTGTCAGATTTGTTAGGATTAATTAGCTTCTTATTCTATGTGACTAATATACTAATAACACATTTAATTTATAGCGAAAAATTATTTTAACCATTTATTTGGAATTCTGTATATATAATTCAATTTTTTAGAATGTGTATTTTTGAAATAACTGAATAGTTATTCTGACAATTGAGTGATTTATGATTAACATATCTAAAACTATACTAAAATATCCCATTTACCGATAGTCAGCTAGTAAAATTCGAAATTCAGCGTTAAAAGTGCCAATAATACTGTGCAACGCAATTTTTAACTTGTAATATCCATTCGGTTTTCGGAAAGTATGAATTTTTCGAAAAACGAGCGATTTTTGGTTAAAATGACAAATATGCATGACTACAGCCCTGCTGAGTCTAAACACGTGAGCAATGGCTGCGTGGCGGCAAAACACAGCTTGCGCGTTACAAATGTATATTTTACCATCCTGTCAGCATTGAAGATCATTCCGACATTTTCTCTGGATGATTCCTTCTTCAGCAAAGTCTACAGAATACGATACCGTATAGTAAATTCGTACTGGATTAAGAACTTTTTGTAAAAACGTAAGAATATTGCATAGAAGATACGCTCGACAACTTATTTTTAAACTTTGATGAGCAATTGCAATTATTCACAAGCATCAATAATTGTAATTATGGATATCGATAAACTTGGAAAACTCTCATCTAACTTTCAAGATAAGAATGAGCATCCTAACATTTTTAGCTTTCGTCTAATCCTTCATTTTAGCCAAAAATCATGCGTTTTTCGAAAAATTCATATTTTTCGAAAACCGAGAGTCACCGAGGAAGCAATTTCGTTTACGGATTTGTATTCAGGGAAGTTCGCTCTATAGGAGTTACCAAATGGATATCACAAGATTAAGAAAAAGTTCAAATTTGTTACACAGTGTTATCAACTGTCATATTTTAGGCAACGGAATATCGGTTTTGCATAGATTCTGACAGGAAACAAGAAAAAATTATTCAGAAAAGTAAACTTTATTTACTTGGTACATACGGTTCAAATTAACAATTTACATACTTTACTAATACCCAATAGTCAGCCAGAGGAGCTTATAATTGATTTTTCTGAAATTTTTAATACTAGTAGTCGATCACTTTGAAAATACGCGTATTATATTATATTAACGCTTTAAACATAACGATAAGCTCAGAAACACCTCAGTTTAATTGCATACATTAATTGTTACAAATTGCATATTCAAAAACTAAACATGCATAACTTTGTGTTATTGGAAATATTATACATTATTTCTAGGTGCCGACTACAATATTAAAATAATACAGATTTTCTTACTAATTGTCAACCACCCAATCACCATCACAATAAGGCTTACTATTGCTAAATTTACGAAACTTCAGGAATCTAAAGTAGGCTGACCGATGGGCTCATTCAACTTGTGCATCAGATTTTTATTACCATTCCTTATTCATAAGTAATTTATCCTCAGAGAGGCTGATTAGTGGATAGGGACCAAAATAAAGCAAATTTATTCTACAACGGTTATATTTACACGCCATTTTCATTGTTTCTTTTTCCAATTATCTTTCGCAACATCACTGATGAAGGGATAAAATATATTATTATTATTTGAACTCTTGAACAAATAACCGCATAGTAAATGCTCAAGTTGCTGAAAAACGTGTGCAACGATAAATTCGAAATACGTAAAGGACTTATATATGTACAACTTAAACACCTATCTTACGTCTTCAATATACTCGAAAGTTTTACCTTTCGATAGTAGGAATACGACAGAAATTTATCAAATTATTGCAAAACATTGATACTTTGTTATTGTTATTGTTATTACTTGTTGTACCTATTACCACCGTAATATTTGAATAAACTTTATAGCACTATAGTGTGTAATAAGTCCATAATTATACTACACTAAAATATATTCATTATCTTTTTTATATTTTAATATTGCAATATTAATAATTATATAACAAACTTCTATGTCAAAATTTAAATAGAGATAACTAGTGTAAATATATTGTTATATGTATTTTAAAAATAAACTATAAAATAGAAGGAAATTGTGTGAGTTATACGCGCATGCGTACATACACAATGCGTCATCTGATATAATGACTTTGGTCATAATCATTACACCATTGTCACAGTAACATCGACAACTTTAACTATTCCCCGGTAGGATTTTGAAAATTCTACCACATCTAAAAATTTACGTATACAAATATAATTATACATTCGATTTTTGGGGAAAAATAAAAGTTAATAAAAGTAGCGTGAATAGCTCTGAGACATTATTTTAAATACAAGTAACCCTCGTATAGCACGGATGTTAAGTTTTAAAAAAATGTCGTGTTACAAAAATTGTACTGCACGAGATTCAAATAACATGCGAACAAAAAAATTCATTTTTCGCGATAAAAATTGATTTATTTATTTAAAGAAAAATATATAGATTTATCTATTTTAGCTATCTGCAAGCTTCAAAATCTATATCACAAGGTTGAAAGATAGTAAAATTAAAAATTACATATAAGATTGACAATTTGCATCTATATTATTATATACGTAGGAGTGTTCCATGATTTGTAAGAACTGAGCACAATTTATGAATTACGTTATATCGAAATACCGAATCGTTTTATACACACCGCGTTATATGAGAGTTACCTGTATATAGAGAATTTTGTTATACAATATTTATCATATTTCCGCAAGGGCAGAAAAAATACCTTTACATTTGAATATAGATTTAACATTGCATATTTTTCGTAAACATGATCACAGAGTAAAGGCATACAGTTTAATCTTTCTGGTCCGTTTTCACTATCTCACTTATCTTTATATACTCTATGTGCAACATTTTCTACTTATACAATATTGAATAACATAATTTGTACTGTTAGCATACATCAATTTAAATTATTTATATGAAAAATATATATATTTTCGAATAGAGTTTTTAACATATTGTTTCAAGTGAAAATTATTTGAATGATATTCACCAATATATTACATATGTACACAATTTTATATAGCCGCAAATGAAATTACATTTGATACGTAATAAATATAAAATTGTGTACAACTAGAAATTGTACCTAATAAATCAGTATACTATTTAATAATTTCTTAAAATATATAAAAATGCTTATAAACGTATTAATAATTCACCAGCTATATAAATTAAGTCTAAATTCGATAAAATTCAATTATAATAATGTTAGACTCGATAAAAGAAAAAAATAGCTTCTTTACATATTAATATTCTATAATAGCTCCTAATTTTTTATTATATATTAATATTTAAATTCTAACGCTTTTAACATTAATATTAGTAACAAACTAAAAAATTTCACAATTTTTAGTAAATTTTAAGGTGCAAAGAGGGTCTATTTTATATGAAACATAATGTAAGATACAATAAATCAGAAATTTAAAAGCCTCTTATTGTCTTATTTCAGCGTTTACTATTTTATCTTACAAGATGTCTTAACCCTCGCATGGTGGTGGTTGGGTCACTAAAATGTAGTAACGGTAATATCGAGCGATCCAAACAATAGCAGCAATTCTCTATACAGAACATTGCAATCGTCTTACTTTTGGACGTAAATCGGTAGTAAAATCGTTTTAATATAGCGCTTTGTTTTGAGAACAGACTATAAATCTAATAAATAAACAGAAATCGAGTTATATAAAAATGCCAATTCTATTTCACACTTCATATATCTTTATGAATCAATATGAAAGTCTTTTTTATTTAGAATGTATCACAAGATGTTACACCATTGCACAAAGAAAAATATTCTAAGCAATAATTGTTGGAGTGAACCATGTACAAAAACATTTGTGCACAATAATTAAGAGACGTGTAATGATAGACTCAAAAACAGAAAGAGATATTATCAAAGTATGTATGAAACAATAAAATTGCATATTGATATAACGAAGGTAAATATAGAGTATCATGTATAAATAGAATTAATACTACAATATTTTCTTATATCCTAATAATAATAGTAGTAATAAGCATTTTTTAAAATTAAATATGATATATAATAAAAATAAATAAATGAAATTGGGAAAAAATTTTATATATATAACATATACGAGTTTCAGACTAAATTTTAGAATCATCATATATACGATATACATGCAATTCTATAAAATAATTGGACAAAGCTCTTCGTTTCAAATAATGTGAAAAAAAGAATTATAAAGGTAAGTTTTGCATTATTTAACAAGCTTCTCAAATTATTCTGTAAATATAATATATAAAGTCCTTGAGAACTTAATACTTTATATTTCACTTTTTTCGAAAATTTATAAATAGTCAAATAGTTCACTATTATATCATAAACATTTCTTTTTTACGTTATGAAAAAAGAAATTGTCTATTATAATATATTCATCTAACAATATTTCGCTTACAGTTCTTATTTTGGACACTACCCAAAGGTAAAACCTATTTTATAAAATACATAATGATACAAATCACATGTATGGAACTTCCAAATTCGTAAGGTCAAACTCTAATTGAATTGAAACAGAAAAATTGAATTGTGTGAAGAACTAATTTTGTATAATTTTTTCTAAACTATTACTCCATAATATTTTAAATGCTTTTCTATTTCTCTCAAATATATTTTCTGCAATTATACATATATACATATGTTAGTATATACATATGTATTGGTTAACATAATTGTTACAACTTCAGAATTCTTACTGCATTTAACACAAACAAGAAATATATCTACATCTTTATCATTTATAAAAGCCATTGGAAAATATTTATTAACAACAATAATGTGCTATACCTCACAAAACAAAATTATCAATTGAATTATATATATCCCAAACTAATACATAGAAATGCGACAATTATGAATATTATATTAATAGATATAGTAGTAACATGAAACATATTTTTCATATGAAACCCATAAAAAAATAATTAAGATATACTAGTTAAGTATTTAAGTAATTACTATAAATGTTTGAAAAAAAGTAAAATATCTCATGAAATATCAAAATATGACCTAATTTTCATAATCTTTTTGTCTAGTGAATGACTTGAGGTGTCAATTTATACAAAAGAATTTCTGTAATCCTATTTAGAAAAAAAAAAAAAAAAAAAAATACAAATTCAATTTACAAGTACACCGACACACAATTTTTTTAAATATTATACGATCAAATAATGAAGTTTGTTAAACAATGCAACATTTTCCCTCACAATTTTTTTCTAATTTCACTTTCAATAGAATTGTACTTGCTAATATCTATGTACCACGAGTGACCCGACCACCGGCTTTTACGGTTTGTCTTCCGAAAGTTAATAATTCAATTATAATTTTTTAACACAATAACAGTTAGTTTTATAACGAAAAAAAGTAAAATAATAAATTGAATTAAAAAAGAAACACTATAAAGAAGAATTTTACTTTGTACGCATATACTATTTAGACCGTTAAGAAGTCCACAATGTTTAAAATACAATAATAAAAATATAATTTTAAATACGAATAAAACTTAATTAATAATGTCTTCTTCTTATAATTCATATACCTTTTATTTATTTGTATCTTTGAAATAAACTAAATTAATGCTAGCACAACAGGATAGAAAAATTTATTAAATAATTGATACCATATTTTTCGTTTCTTTCCTCTTCTTTTACATTAATAATAATGATATAAGTAAAGACATCTCTTCACGATCTAGTGTATTAGTTTTCTGCTACTTTTAGTATCATTTCTAAAGATAGAAAAATTGGGTAAGAAATATTTACTGTACTTCACTCTTGTATGTATGAGTACGAATAAGATGAACACGCAGTTTCTTATAAAAATATGTTTAAGAAGTTTATGCTTTGACAACGCTAATCTAATATATTATTTCTTAAAAGAAATCATGTACTACTGATTCGTAATATCAAACCATTTTACTTATTTCTATACTAATTTGTGTTCACTTACATTCATTTCGTATCACAAGGAGCACATTAATTGAATACGAGAAATTTTACTGAAAAAATATTTTTCTACGAATTCTAATGATTTGAAATATTGTTTGTTATCAAAAATAATTAATTTGAAAAGCTTCATCATCTCAAAAACATATCAACAAAAATATTACGAACAAAAGATAAAATATAAAAATTAAAACAAGTTTTTAAATAAAGAAGCATCGTCGTGCTTGGAACATATTTAAAACCTAATACATTGGAATGCAAAGTAATAATAGATAACTTACATGTTGATAAATAATACAATAATAATAATAATAATAATAATAATAACGATAATAATAATGGTAATTGTAATAATAATAATAATACTAATGATGATGATGGTGATGATGATGATGATGATGATAATGATAAATAATAATAATAATAATAATAATAATAATAATAATAATAATAATAATAATAATAATAACAACAACAACAACAGCAACATAATGATAGTAATAGTTGTATTAAATATTACGCAATTTATGGAACGATTTTTAAATAACTACAACCACTGACAATAATATCCATACGTATCGCGCATAATATACTTGTAGAATATAGGATATGAATAGAGTACCCAATTTAATTGCACATTTTAACACAATTCGTTACTTTTATTTGTTTGGAAGTAATTATAATATTAAATATAAATTTTTAATAACTGACGATTTGAAACTTTTCTTATAATATGTTACAAAAATAACATAAATTTATGCACTTAAATTGAATACTCTGTATTAAACATACATACATACACATGTACACAAGATACTTATTAGAATCTGGAAATCATATTTCGAAACTACTAATGAAATTAACTTTTTGTACTAGTTTATATTGAAATAAATATTTAACATTTATCTGACCATAATTGAAGACTGATTTTATTTTTATTCAATTCTCAATTAACATTTAATTTTACACATCTTTGTATTCATTAAACTCTGAATTACAGACTTTTGTGAAAAATTTAATTTTAGCAATCATATTATAATTTATTCTGATATTAATATTAATCTTTGAAATATGATATCTTGACATTCTGATTTGCATAGTCTTTTATACTTTAATATTTTTCTGTACAAATATTTTTATATAAAATATTTCTTATACGGTGACAACATTTCAGTTGTCATCTCTCTTTTCTATTTATAAATTTGTATTACATGCAACGTTATAAACGGCACGGTTCTTTTTCGTACAATAATAAATTGACAACTGTAATTTAATTTTTCTTAATTATTCGCGATTACTTCTATATACGAATAACCACATTAACATCCTGTAATAATCATAATATCATTACTGTAATAAAAGTAAGTAAAATATATAAGGACGCATAGCATTTAAATATAAAATTGATAAAATTTAACAAATAATTTTACAAAAAAACCAAACAAAAAACAGTGCATAAAAAGAATTTGAATGAAAAAACGAGCACACTAGTAGTCACTGTTTTTTCTATCTAAATATACATAGCTAGGTCTAAAACTATCAATAGAGCTTTTGGAATACGTTTTAGTAAAGCCCCATGGACGGATCATTCGTACCATCATAAATAAGCACGATTCGGACGAATGTGAGCGTTGGCAAAAATATTTCGATGAAGGCACGACTTTTTTCAGATTGCAAAATTATTCCTTGAACCTCGTTTATTTAATTCTTAATTGATTAATATCTATCCACATAGATATCAAAATTACTAACAACGATAATTTGAACACTGTAATATATATGGATTTAATTTATGTTTCATAACATAAAACATAATTTTTATTTAATTCATTTCTCCTATACAAATTATAGAAAAATAATTTATATCATTTAATAATCGAGGTTCTAAAGGCCCTTAAGAGAACAACATTGTTCTTTCAACAATCACTGATGACTTTTGCTTAATAAATGCGAATTAAATTGATACAAGTTGCAACACTGTTCACCACAAATATTGCATTTCCAAGGATTACTTTCGCTATGACAACCTTTGTGAAGAAAATATAAGGTTTGATCAGGGAAGGTAATTCTACAATGAGCGCACTGAAGTCCACTACTTCGTTGATCGGGCCTTGTCGAACTAGGAGGTTCTCCTCTTGAGTGGGGATTTGAATTTGAACTATTATTACCTATTACAAAATCAATTTATCTGTATTTGCACTAATTATTTAGACCAATTTTTTTGAATAGTATTATATGATATATGCAGTATTTGCATATACCAATTGCAATAAATATCAGAAATACTATAATAATTAAGAGTTTATTAGAAATTTAAGACAATAATATTTTAAAAGACCTTGTAAAATATCAGTTAATATCAAAATATCATAGATAAACGTAATTTATATTTAAAAAACCCAAATTATATCAAAATATTATGTTATATATAATTATAATATATGTATACTACATATGTATATACTACATATATTATAAATAAATTTTATGTTATATCAAAATAAAAATAAATCGTCTAAAATAATAAAATTACCATTGTTATTATTGTTGTTATTGTTATTATTTCCTGAGCCAGATGAAAGTTTACGTCGTAAATCATCTCGAAGAAGGGATTTTAGTGGAGAGACCTTTATCAAAGATGGTAATGGAAGATTGCTAGATGTTGCTCCATTCTCCTCTGTTCCATTACTGTTTGGTTCTTGTTTAATAGGAATTAATGAAATGGAAGGTGTAATTGCTTCTTCACTTCCACCAAGATTCCTTAATTAAAAAATAAATTAGAATTAAGCTTAAAGTAATATAATTTAAATTTTTTAAGCCTTCCCAATACCTGTGGATTCCACTGCTGTTAATTGGTAATTGGTGATGACTACTACTTGGAGCATTACTATTACTGTCTGCACTTTGAGGACTATTTGGGCTATCTCCATTTAAAGGAGCTGGACTTGGATTTCGTTGACTTGCAGTTTGTTCTGGATAAGGAATGGATATTTCAATATGAGGTGTTAGAAAATGCATTGGTGGAGTTGCATTATCCGCAGAACGATTTCCAGTACTATCTCCACTATCTGACAGAGGAGCAGAAGGCATAGCTTCACCTGGAGCACAACTATTCATCAATGAACTTGAACTGTTTGGTCCTGGATTATCTAGATCTATTCCATGTCTAAAAGAATGATAAATCAGTCAAATAACAAGTATAGTATTTCATAAAATAAATAATTTAATATTACTAAAATAATTAAACACTAACCTATTAAAAAAGTGTAACCTGAGGCACTTCATAGTTGCTGCACGATAATTGCACAAAGGACAAGATTTGACCATATCATGTTGGCCAACATGTTCATTTTGAAAATGAGCTCTCATAGCAATTTGTCTTTGAAAACCTCGGTTACAAATTGGACAGTGATATGGCAGAGTTTTAGAATGTGTTGTAAAATGTTCTGCCAAATGATCCTTGCGAAAAAATCTTTTTTGACATACACGACATTCATATGGTTTTACACCAGTATGTCTCATCTATAAATAACATTTATTTTTCTTTATAGCACTACAAATTTTAAATTATTTAAATTTAAAACAAATACAAATTTTTATTTTATACCTTGTGCCGTCTCATGTTAGCTCCATTAGAAAATTGCATATTACAAACATCACATTCAAACATTTTCCTATGAGAACGAATTCCAGGATGTGTTTCTTCTCCATCTCCATCATTTTCAGTAGCTTCTATGTTTTCTGTACTTTCTCCTGGCTCAGCACTAGCCAAGCATTGATCCTGATGAGCGCAGAATGCTGTCTTATTTATTGTTTCATAGTTTTCACACCTTTCACACCTGTCCACACGTTATGGATCCTTTGATACGCTATTTAAGACCTTGATTATCTAAACCTTTATTGGAATTTTTTTAAATACAAAAAGTCAATTACATGAAGATGACAGACCTAAAAGCTGGTACAGCACCATCACCACTATCATAATTAGTATTTAAGGCAGCTTCATTATCTGGATCCAAGTTTTCCTCATCTCTTGGATTCGAAGATTCTCCAACATCGGCGTGCGAACAGGAATGGGAATCTACCTCATTTTCCCCGCCGCCAGCATCAACCCCATCTGACATGATACTGATCCCTCCAGATACTATGTTGTTGAACCTGCACCATTCGTCATTTATTACCTACAATATTGAACAAATGTATTCCAATTCATCTTTTCTTTGATGGTATGAATTTTTATATCTTAAACTTCCAATGTACTATGCACATTAAATTTATAATAATATATATGTTATATTAAATATTTTTTGAAAGACATGTACAGTACTCAATTTCTTTACAACTTAATTTAATAACATAACGTTAATGGTAATAAAATAGTACTGTTAATAAACAATAAAATAATTAACAATAAATGAAATAATTAAAAATATAGAGTACAATAAATATATGTAAGTAACCCAACTAAAATTTGGATGTTTACCTGTCAGTTTCGATCGGGGGTTCGAGAATGACAAGACGATTGGTCAATCCTGAGAGTAAGAGAAAGAGAGAGAAAGAGAGTAAAAGGGGGGAGTATACTAGGACATGGAGTGAGAGAGATTCCGGTAAAGCGCAATGCCAGAGTACACTGCACTTTGTCCCAGTTTCGGGGGAATCCGTCACTGGTGACGTAGTTTTCCGCCGATCTGGCTGGCCTCGTCACCGTATGGTCAACATGATTCTACGAGAAAGAGGGAATCTGAAATCTTTACTTAGTTCTCTTGTTCAAATTCTGCACAACCAACCATCTCCAATTTTATCTCGGTTTAATTTGCCTTTTGTTCAAAAATGCACAACACCTTTGCGAACCACTGCACACTGCTCTTTTACTGTCTTCTTCTGAATGATCGATTAATCGAAATAATCGACATTACGATATTCGACTTCACAGTAATATTCGATTTATCAAATCGGTATTATCTGTCGATTTTTTATATGTATTACCATAAAAGTATATTATTTGGAAAATGAACATACTTACTAGTGAGTGATATTTATGTTACATTTAATCAAAAATACATATATTATTATGAATAGTATTATATGTAAACGGTATTTACATATTTTCATTTTATTCAATATATGAAAGACACAAATAGAAATGTTATTTCGGTACGAAAACATGAAAGTATATTATATACAAATAACAAAAGCTCCTAAATAATTTATCACCATAAACGACTCAAATTTTAGAAATTTTATATACTGCGTAAGATGTAATTTCATCAATAATATATTATATATTATGTTGTAATATACATATTATAATATACACAAATAAGACTGTTTTCAATTTGTATAAGAATCAATATGTAAAAAATAATTTTTATGTTCTTATGCTTTTTATTTATGTAGCATGGAAAACAATAATGTACAACAACTAAATAACAAATGTGACAAAAGTATATTATTTCAAAGGAGTAATAATTCTTTTTCTGATCACTATCACTATTTATTGTTTGACCACTTGATCAATTTATAATTTGTATAAATCAATGTGAAAAAGATAGTAACCAGTTATATATAAATAAATATTATATAAAAAAACTAAAGAAATTAATGAATTGAAGATAAA
Source organism: Eufriesea mexicana (assembly GCF_001483705.2). Classification (NCBI taxonomy): domain Eukaryota; kingdom Metazoa; phylum Arthropoda; class Insecta; order Hymenoptera; family Apidae; genus Eufriesea; species Eufriesea mexicana. The sequence continues at coordinate 85,852 of NW_016909928.1, forward strand.
GAAAATTACAGAAAGATTAATCATTAACATTGTTATAGTTTTCATGATTATTATTATTTCATTAACAAAACAAATCATTTGTAATTATTTTATACTTTAGCATTAAGAATTTTTAAATTTTGTAAAAATAGTTTCATGTTAAATAATTCTATATGATCTTCATAACTCTTTAATGTAACCTTTTTATTTTAATCAATTTTATTTGTTTTTTATTTATTCTAATCAATTTTTATCTAATCTATTTTTATCTTTCTTTGTAAAAATATTGCACTATGAATAAATTCATAGTTATAACTTGAAATCTAAAGGTATAAGTAAATTTATAATCCATTTAAACAAACAATTAGTTTTTTGTCATAACTTTTATAATACAGAAATTATATTATGATGTACAAATATTAGTATTATATGAGTTGGTTTATTATTAGATAATTAGTATAATATGGCTGTTTTCAATATTTAACATTTTACAATATTTATAAAATTGCAATGTAATACAATATAATTTAAAAGAATTGTAATTTAAAAGAATAAAACAAGACAATAGAGTATGAAATATTGTTTATTTTCAGTTTAGTCCTATAATGAATATTTTGAAATGTATTATTGTGCTTGAAAGTATTTTTTTACAGTAAAACAAACTTGTTTGTATCTTTATTATAAAAAGTATCGTTTTCAATTATAATTAACTAAATATTGAAAGTTGGATTTACATATGTTCATATACCATTTTCTATATTCAAACTTCTTTGAAGATCTTCGATAATTTCTTATGTTTATTTTGAAACATCATTATATACATAAAGATATAAAATATATATTTATATACTTATACTGTTTTTCTATATATAAAATGTAACATAATTTTAACACACACACACACACACACGCGCGCGCGCGTATGTAAATAATTAACATATGTAATATATACAAAAGTTTTACATACCTTTGTATTTAGTTTAATTTATATATTTTAATTATGAATTATACATTAATCGATAAATTAATAACAATATTATAAAAAATCAATGTTTTAAAATATTAAGTACTATAATTTTCGTTAATATTACATTATAATACTAACAATCAAATTTAAAAAATTTAAATGTAACTGATAGAAATAGTATTAAAAATATTAAAGAATTAATTGAAAATTAAATATTACACTAAATTCAGATGGTTTAACAAAATTTCTATAATTTTTGGACTAAACTAACTTTTATCTGAAATAATAAGTACTTAAATTTCAAAACTAATATTTTTTTTTAAATATCACAATCTCTATTTAAGAAATAAATTAACATCGGTTTCTTTACAGAAGAATTGTATTTGTGCACTACATGTTCAATCTTATTCGTGTGCAATAATTTATTTTATTAATAGTAATACAAAAAATGAAATTAAAGGAATAATATGGATTTTAAAAAAATACTTCTAAATACTTATTATCTTTATAAAAATGTTACTATTAATTTTTTAAGAATATATATCCCTAATATGGGAAAATTTATTAAATTTCGTTCATATTATATGTTCATTTATACGCATGCGCATAAATCGTTTCTGTCTGTCATTTTAACGTGTGTAGAGCAGTACAGCGCGGTGTGTCATCGTGAGAGCATTAAGATTTAATCGAATTTGTAGATTACATATCGAAAATTTTAAACGCGCAAAATCACTTCGATATTTCTCGATCTTTCGATATTTATAGAAAACATTTAAATAACATCTTTCATAAAATTTTAGTATATTGTTTAATCAATACTTGAAAGAAATAAAATCATAAATAAAAAGTAATAATAAGAAGTATAAAGAATAATACTTGGTGAAAGTTAGATAATATTTCTCCATCATATAAACCAGTTTTTTTCAGCAGTTGCTCATATAATGAGCGCAACAGCCAATCAGGATGAGACTCATATGACAACAGTAAGTTACATTTTCCTTTTTTATATAACGTTTTGTTTTTGGTTATCAATAATATCTTGCAATATATAATTTATGATTTTAAGTCTACTTACCAATTTTCGAATCATTAATGAATTGTCCATTAATGATGTAAAACATATTACTTTGTATTCTTTTATATTAGATATCGTAAAGTTCATTTACAGTTTTTAACAATTATGTTAATCATTTATGTTGAATCTAAAATGTACGATATTGTTTAAATAAATAATTATGATAATACTTCTTATTGTACTCATGAAAAATATTCATATTGTTTTTATTTTCACTATAGCAATTACTTATCATTAACTGTTACATTTCATGATTTTATTTAAATAACAATAACGAAATAATAATAAAATATTTTTTCAGCCAGAATTAATTACAGCCCATGGTTATACATCAGAAACACATCACATTTGGACGAAAGATGGATATTGTTTAGATGTGCATCGCGTTCTACCTCCAAAACTGAATCAAAATCCTAATTATAATGTGAGTGAGAATAATATGCAAATTTTAAATGAAAAAGAAAAAATGGAGGTAAAAAATTTATTATGGAAGCATATTTTTTAATAACTGTTATTAGTATGTTATAAGAGATATAAAGCTAATGCATTTAATAATTAATAATTGAACCACTTCTCTATTGAAAGTCATTGAATTGCCTATAAATAATTGTTCGTAAGAATATTATATTATCTTATTAACAGATTTCAATAATATTTTAATAGTTATTTATTTATAGTACTTTATGTTACTATTATACCATAATATATAATAAAATTTAAATATAATTATGAAATAAAATTTATATTAACATTGTAACATAATAAATGCTTAATATTTAGTATAAAAGTCATGCAGTCACATTAAGAAAATCAATACCAGTCCTCATTTATCATGGACTTCTGTCGAGTTCAGCTGATTGGGTATTATTGGGTCCAAAAAAAGCTTTAGCATATCTTTTATGTGACAATGATTATGATGTTTGGTTAGGAAATGCAAGAGGCAATGCATATTCAAGAAAACATAAACAATATACAACTAGAGACAAGGAATTTTGGGATTTTAGGTAATGTTATTTAACAAATTATAAAATAAAACAATAATTAAACAAAAGTAAATGTAGAAAAATATATATGTATGATCATATAAGAAATTAATTATATTGATTAATAGATCAAAAATGTTATTAATCTTTTAGCTGGCATGAAATTGGTTATTATGATTTACCAGCAACAATAGACTATATTTTAGAGCATACTGGACATACAGAGCTCTATTATGTGGGTTATAGTCAAGGCACAACTGCATTTTACGTAATGGCTAGTGAAAAATCAGAATACAATCGAAAAATCAAAGGAATGATCAGTTTAGCACCAATAGCCTTTCTTTCAAATCAAAGAAGTCCATTACTTAAATTCATTGTTCATTTTTATAGATTAATGGAGGTGTGATTTTAAATATATTTTTATTATGATCAGAGGTGGTTAAATTCTAAATGTAAGATATCACATATCACCAATCTTATCTTAAAATTTTAATTTTGCTTTAAAATTATCTGCTAATTTATTTATGTATATATTTTATATACATACACACATTATTTACTTTCCTTTTCTATTATTACTTTTACTTTTACTTTCATAGATTTTGATAATTTTGAAATATGTTATAAAGGACAAGAATTTGATCAACTTTTTTCTATGCTTTATAACTACTGGATGACCTCAATTCTCTACATATTTGTGAAATATTTTTGTTCTAATTGCATGCAATTGTATCTAGATACTCCATGGATACATAAAGTAGATAAATAAATAAAATATCAAAACTGTGTGATATAGTAAAAGAAATTTAATCTTAAACAATTGTTTATCATGTGTATTTATAATTTTAGTAAAAGTTTACTTTATTGACTTTGCTTTAAATCAACTTATTTTTTCTTATTTTAAGAAAAACATTGTATTTTAGCATCTATAAGAAACATAGATCTAGGGAATCTATAAAAAATATAGAGTAATGCGTTAACGCTATATTTTTTACAAAAAACAAAAAACTTGAAAAAACTGCAGAATTTGTGCGCTGATCCTGATGATTTTGAAGCTGTTATATAGGATGAAAGTCTGAACAACTTTTATTTGAGCAATAATTGCTGCTCTGCATTAGTTTTTGAGATATTTACAAAGTTGTTGGTACTACATTACTACATTAAACTCTGTCTGTACATTGAGCTTTGCAACATTGTCAAAATAACTATTTTATATGGCTTAATTAATTTATTTTCAATTTTAAGTAATATACACACATACAATTATATTATGTAGTTCCGTTTTCATAACAACACAAATTTTTTAACTACGTTTTTTTCTCTTACTTCATTTTATAAGATACTTTATTTACATTCATAAAATTTAATTTTGTTTCTTATGTAAGAAACTTATCAAGGTAAAATGAGTTCATAAATATTTAATGGAAAGCAATTGTGTTCAATTAATAAATAAAGCAAATATTGAATATTTCAAAAATATAATTAAAAAATTATAATATTGACATATATGATATTTTATATGTATATATTAGATATACATAAATACACCCACCTCTGATTAAAAAATCTTCTACTATTATTAATTGACACTTTTATAGTAAGCATATTTCAGTGGGGCTCCTCTTATTGCAATATACATCAGTGGTTCCCCCACAATAGGTTACAAGCACGAGCCTTGGGTACAATAATTCGAAATGCTCCAGGCAGTTTTACTAAAGGTTTTTGTGTATGCTGGTTCTCACTAATTGCTGGATTTGGTAGTGATCAGCTAGACAAATCTATGTTGCCATTAATTTTGGGACATTTTCCAGCTGGTGCTTCTGCAAAACAAATTATTCATTATAGCCAGATTATATTATCAGGTAGCTACTTAAGAACTGAATTAGCATTTAAAACTTTTATTTATTTTAATCATATTAATTAATTATTAATATAAGGTAATAAATTCTTATAATAAAAGTTTTGTATAAAAATTTCTTATATGTACAGAATAATTGTTCTATTTAATTATTATTACATACTATCATTTTCTTTTAACAGGGTCCTTTCGTAAGTTCGATTATGGTACAACAGAAAATTTAAACATTTATGGATCAACACAACCACCAAAATATGATCTTGAAAAAATAAAAACATCAGTTGTAATATTTTATAGTGAGAATGATTTCCTTACTGATCCTGCAGATGTAAAAAAGCTTACTGATAGTCTGCCAAATGTTATAGAGACAAGAAAGATCGAATATTCAAAATTCAATCATATTGATTATTTATGGGGTAGAGATGTCAGAAAATCTCTCTATAGTACTGTTCTAACAGTTTTAAGTAAATTCAGATAAAAAAATCTTTTACTGAATTATTTATTAGCTTGTATACAATATTAACATTGTCATATACTATATGAGATTTATTTCAAGGAACCGAGTATTTTTTCTATTCAATGTTTCTTTTATATATATTTCAATGTTCATATATGATTCATTTACACATAATATATAAAAAGATACTGCATTTAAAATAATTTAGTATTTTAATTAATTTATGGTTAAAACCTTATTGTTTATCATATTCATCAATACATTTTTAAAGGTATAAAAATTAACTTTCCGTGTAATGTACATTCTGCATAAAATATTTACATACATTATTTATAATATGTTATTTTTTCTTTCAAATGTAGCTTACGAATACTATAATAAATGAAGGAAATATAAGATCCATAAAAGTTAACAAAAAAAACTTTTGTTATTACTCTAATACAGACTATATATATTTATATGTCTATATATATATAAATACACTAAAAAGTTTTCCATAAGTAATTTAAATATATAATTTTTATATAAGTAAATTTTGAAAAAATGTAGTAATTCATATAAACTATGATAGATAATTAAACATCGTATCATTGTAATTATAATTGTAAATAAGTTTTATGTAACCTTAATTTTACAAATTTAATTGAAATAAATTCAATATGACAAATTTGTATCAGAATTTAATATATAATAATTTCCGTTTATATTATAAGTAGAAAAATAAGAAAATTATGTTTGAAATTATATATTTATATACAAATAACTATATATAGTAGAATTAATTAAATACAATTGCTTCATAGAATCTTGTATTGTTCTTGTGAATTTTATATAATAGTCATTTCTTATAGAATTCTGAAATAGTTTATAAATATTTTACGACTCCTTTAAAATCTATTAATTTTTTATATTTATATTTAATATTAATTTTATATTTATAATACTATAAATGACCACACCATTTGATAATGGCGGTAATGTTGAGGTAGAACTTAAGTTAAGGTTGGACTTCTTTGCCTTCATCTGCTTGGTGTAAAATACCAGTAGTTGCAACATCTAGTTATAATGTCTTTCGAGACTAAATTCTGACGAATCAGCGTTGAGTTCAGTTACGGTCTGTAGCGTCCTGTTCTGTCAAACTAGAGTTTGAAGACTGTAGTGAAACAGTGAAAGTTCGGAGCGAAAGCGAAACGACGGGAGTGGCCCTTCACTCAACGTAATTGACGGAATTCATTAGAAATGAATTGATTTCTTAGTCATTTTTTCATTGAATAACAAAACTATTTGTGTTCGCAATCCTACATTCTATTGCAATTTGCAGCTGGAAGCCATGGAAGACTATCTGCCAAATGAATATGATGTCGTCGTCGTAGGGACGGGTATTGATTTTTGCAATATACGTCTTATTTATTTTGTTGTTACTTTTTAATTATTTATAATGACTTATTAATTTGTCAGGTATGACGGAGTCTATTGTTGCAGCAGCTGCAAGTAGAATTGGTAAAAAGGTCCTTCACCTAGACAGGTATGTCGAATTTTCTTTCTTCCTCTTTTTCTCATTCTATCATATTCTTACTTTCCTGTTTGCTTGCTTGCTTGCTTCCTTGCATTCACATTTTTTTTCTTTTTCGTAAATGTGTCTCTTGTTCACTTTCTTATATTTTTTACATTTCTCTTATTCTTTATCTTTTTTAATGTTCCATATTGTATTATTAAATAGAAAATATTTATATATTTTTATATACTTATATAAGATGCTCAATTTTAATTAAATATATTATATGTCTTTTTAATCAGATATTTATTGTATATATTGAAATTATTGCTTTTAAATATCACATTTAAAGTACAATCATAAATAACTGTATCTTCTATTGAACATTTAATTCCCTTTGAAACAAGAATTGATACAAATAGAATTCATGTATGAATATCTATGCTTAAATGAGCAAAAGACATTTAATACTGAAAGTTAATTTTACAAGTATACAATGAATTAACATATGTAGGTTTTTAAATATTAACATAAATATTGTATCATATTACAATTTTACATTTAATGTAATTTAAGATCTAAATTTTGATTTTCGAGGGATATTGATTACATACACGTATACACGCGAGCACGCGGGCGCGCGCGCGCTCTAGAATTATACGTGTGTGTGTGTATTATATATATATATGTTTCATATATATTAATAATAGTAAATGTTCCATAAATTTCATAAATTTTTTATATTTCCTATTTCATATAATAATTTTTTATTTTTGAAATTTTATTTTTCAAGCATATTAAAATTTTGTATTTATACTGTATTTACAAAAAGAAAGCATGTGGAATTGTCTAATAAAATGATTAATTGGTTTTCATATGTACAATTCATATAAAGAAATAGATATATATATTATATATATTCTAAATATTGCATTTCTTTTTTAATTAATTAAATTACATAAAATTAGAAATTTTCTACGATTTGGTATTTTTATAAACTAATTAAGAATACTTTTCATTTATATAAAAGAAATTTAAGTTTAATGCAGACATGAAAAGAAAATGTAATTATATTTTAATAAATTTTTTAATTGTAGTTTTTTACATAAATTTTTATTTTTAGATACACAAGTTTCATAAATCATAATTTTTTTTGTTCAGTCCTATTTAAAAAGATGCATCTAAGTTTCTTCCTTACAATTACAAAATAAAAATTATAATCTTTGAAAAGCAAGTTACAATTCTTATTCTGTAATTTTTCAAATGTGGTTTCGTGTTCAAAGTGAAGAAAAAATCATTGAATTGTTTAAAATGTTTTTTGATTATGCAGAAAGCTAATATATCTGAGTTATACAAATGACTAACAATTTTTGTATAATAAGGTCCATTTTCTTCAATAAAAAAGTTTTTCATAGATAAACTTACTAAAAGTAGGAAAATTTATATATTAATAATAAATAATAGATTTGTTAACAAAAATTGATTTAAGGAATTAAAATAATAAATTTTAATTAGCAATGTTTTCCTAATTAATAGATTAAAAATTTACACCCATACAGAGTGTTTTTGACACAATTTTTTTTTGATACAATTGAATAGGTGAAGATTTATTCATGTAAAAGTAAATTGGAAATATGAAAATTAAGTGCAGTATATTACTAAACTTGACTTAATATATATAGACTTGATAAATTTAATATACTTTTCTATGTGTTCATAATCAATTATAAATAGAATTTAGTGTAGTATTATTATATTATGTGTTGCTCCAATTAGATAATATAGTTTTAAATAATACAATAATTTTCAGTAATACATTTATTTTATTAATTGCAAAGAATGTTACGGATAAGTTCTTGCTTGATAAATTAAAGAAATCTGAGTCAATAATAATTTGTTTCAATTCTTTACCTCTTCAAATATCTGCATATTATATTTTAATTACAGACGTTTCTAATCATTTTTTTGATATAAACTAAATCTTTATATATATTTAAAAAATATTTAAGTTTAACTTATTCTCAAAAGGATCCTTACATGAAAAGAATTTCATATTACATTTTCAATTTCCTTTTACACTGCAAATTTTTTTTCAATTTTGGTATTATTTTGCATACATTCTATGATTTTATTATGATTTTAATTTCCTGAAAATATATATATTTATGTCTTATTCAAAGTAATTACATATATCTTCACACATTCTGCTACTTGGTGCATAACTAACCTACATCAAAAATTTCAATTTTTTTTTTTATCTATATTTTAAAAACGATATTTTAAATCTCATATTATTTAAAAAAATTATTTAATTTAATATTTGATTATTCAGAATTGCTATATATCGTTTGGTTACACTCTGTAATATATAATTTATTATCAATCTTAATTAATTATAATTCATTCTAACAATGAACAAACTAATAGTGTTGATGAAATTGACTTCTTTTGTTTATAATGTTTTGTCTATAAATGTTAAAATTAAAGAAAAAACATGTCTTAAGTATACTTTTATTATTTCTTTATGCTTTGAAATTTATAAAACTAACTTTCCAAAAGAAGTACATAATTGTTCAGAAATTTTTTATGATTAAATTTAATCTTTTGAAAAGTTTACAATCTTTGTGCGATAGAAATGTAGAATGTAGCATGTAGCGTGTATTATTATAGGATGTTTTAAAATTATAGATTAATCAAAAAGGAAATACTAAAAATGCTGATCATATTACATAATAATTGAAGACATTTTCAAAAGAAGGGCTCAAAAATCGGAATTATGAATCGAAAAAATGACATTAGAAGTTTCTGTTTTAACTTTTTTAATGTATAGCTATCATTGAATTGTTAATTAGATGCATTGTACTAAATATTGTTCCCAGAAAATGTGCAATATCAATTTATTATACGTACATCATTTTGAAGATAGATAAACTAATACATTTCAACAATTTCATAGACTTTTTTTTAGATAAATCAAGAAAAAAGGAGTAATTGAACAATCATTATTCTAAAAATACATAACATATGTATAAAAGAAATATATTTACAAATAAAATAAACACTCGATAATAGCATTTAAACTATTTGGGGAAAATAGGAAATGATACAAAATATCATTTTTTGAAGATTTTGACACATTGTATATTCAATCCTTTATTGCGATTTATTACTTTATATAAATATTCTATTGAACCATTGGCAGTGTTTATTATGTAAATATCTGTATAAATTGCAAACACAAAGTAAAGTTCTCCGCCTTACTTTTATATGATTTTTTTTCATATTAATAGTTATCTTTTGTTGCAATATAATATTTTTTCTTGTATTTCTGTAATTATTATATTTCAATTGCTTCTTTTATTAGCAATTAATGTGTCACCGATACACATACATTACTTAATATATAAAGTTATATTTTGTAAAAAAGATTATTTTATATTGTATATTCATTAGACATTTTTTATCTCTCTCATTAGATTTTGATAATTTATAATATTTACTGAGAGAGATAAAAAATGTCTAATGAATATACAATATAAAATAATTTTTTTTTATAAAATATACATATATATACATTTAAATATAATTTTTATATATATACTTATAATTCATAATTACGCAGCTGTGAGTAACTATGGTACATAGACAAATTTTGAGTGAAAAATAGTAAATTTTAATCAACGATGATTCTGTCCGAAATCGTCATAGGATAATAATTGATTCTATTTTTAAATTAAAGTTTGTAGTCTATACTTTTAAGACAGTTATGCTTTACTCTCGTGTTTAGTGTACACTTAATAATGTAGCATCTTAAATATGAGAGCAACAGTCAACATTGGGATTACTCGATGTGTACTATATGGATATTGTCAGTATGATCTTATGTTGTGAGATGACATAAGCCAATGAGCGATTTCTCGCATTTGGTATCGTCATCAGGAAATGGGAAATTTTATTTTATAGCCACAAAAAAGACAAGGTACGAAACGAGTCAAAACGGCACATGTCCTGAGGATCATGTCGTAATGCATTTTATTATAAGAAATGGATCGATTATCATGAATTATTATAAAACGTACTCTTCATCGATGAATCGCAATTTTCTTTATTCGATTTTGATGGACAAATTCGAGTTTAGCGTCTAGGACACGCGTATTACGCAACATGCATTGCTCCTGTAGAAGTATTTCATGGCTGTTCTTTAATCATGTAGGGAGGAATCACTGTTATTCTACTTACCGGCCTTATTGTTCTGCCACCAACAAAAATACCAACAGTGCGGTATACGGAGAAAATTTTTCTTTACGCAGAACAACGCACAACCGTGTACCGCAGCTATTACTCGAGAGTTTTTAGCGGAAAACTCTACTAAAATAATTCCACCCTCTCTAACAAGACCAGACTTGAACCCGATAGAACATGTATGGGATATAATTGATCGTAGACTCAGAAATTTGGCGAGAAATCTTGCCAATGTTCAAAATTTGTCGCAAGTACTAGTTCAAATCCGAAATCACATTCCGCAAGGAAGAATTAATGCCTGCACTAACACAAGGGACAAACTATAGAAAGTTATACGGCACCGTATAACTATGGTACATAGACAAATTTTGAGTGAAAAATAGTAAATTTTAATCAACGATGATTCTGTCCGAAATCGTCAGAGTAATCCCAATATCGGCGGTACGTATAAAAAATGCAATGATTGTTTTAAAGTGTTGCAACTTTGTCAAAAAGAAAAGCATAGTTACGTAAATTTTGTCTTATAAATAGAGGAGAAAATCTGAGCTTTACAACCATGTAAACATTTTCAAAAAAAAATTTTCCAAGTCTATATAGGAACACCAAACATTGCAATTTTCGATATCTCAAACATACTCTCATATTTAAGCTGCTACGTTATTTTAGGCTACACTAAACATGAAATTAAAGCATGGTATATTAAAAGTATAAACTTCAATCTTTAATTTTAAGAAAAAAGTCAATCACTATATTCTATGATAATTTTTGACGGAATCACCGATGATTAAAATTTACTAATTTTCATTTCAAATTTTTCTGTATACTATAACAATAATAAATCGTTTTATATAAATATAAGTATTTTATATATATACATATTCCACCTATGTATTATAAAAATCGGAATTTAATACGTCCTCAGTTTTATTTTGTAAAATTTATTTTGTTTTGAATAATATTAAATGTGACTAAACACTTGCCTTCTATTTACTTTTAGTGACGAATATTATGGTGGCCTGTGGGCAACATTTAATTTCGATGGTCTACAAAAGTGGATAGAGGATTTAAAAATTTCCAAAAACAATATTAAGCATCTATCTGAATTAAATTTGGAACCCGAAGAGAAATTTTTAAAAACTAGTAACGAATATTCAACTGTTGAAAATATTGAGGAAACTTGGTATATTTCAAAGTAAGTCTTCCTTTACAAAATCAAGAGCACACGCGCATGTGTCATTTTCTTGTTTAATTATGTTTATATCACAGTGATGCTGATCTACCAGTGGTTTCCTCAAAAGATACACAGACAGATAGTACTGGAGATGGTAATTGCAGTGGTGATGAGAAAGCAGATGATGGTAAAGTTGAAAAAAAAGAAAATGTAAAACAATGGAGTATAGATCGTATAAGGAAAGAATATAGGAAGTTCAATATTGACTTAGCACCAAAGGTATAAAAATATAAGAAATTATTATATTGGATATAAGAATAATTATAGAATATTAAGAAAGAAATTTCTTTGTATGTTTAAAAGTATTGAAAGTATATTTGAAAATATTAATACATAGAGAATCTATTTAAATACATTAAATGTCTTGGATATTCCTCTGAATGGCACCTGTAGTCGATCGATATGAAATTTAGGAAGTGGATGGGGTGCAAAAATAAAAAATTTTTTCTTCAGTTAAGTAAAAATTTTCGAAATATTAATATAAAAACATTTCGTACATTATATGCATGTACAGTATATACAATCAATTTTACTTATACGGATATTATATAAATGCCACTAATAGAATCCTCATTCTCTGTTGTCATTGTCATTTGTCGTATAGTCTATCACAAAGCAGCAGCCTATGCAAAATTGATCTCTATTTTTAAGCATCAGTGATAGAATATAATAATAATAGAAATTACCTGGTCAGATTAAATAATATACCCAACCCATCTCATAGTTTTATCTCTTTTTCCTGTTTTTTTATATATATGTAAGTAAACAGTAAATAAGTATTGGAAAACAATTTTATTAATATTTCGGAAACTATTAAATTAGCAAAGGTAAAATTTTATATTTGAGATTCACTCTTTCTCCCTTTTAATCCTTACAAATTTGGTGTTGGTCGACGTCAGATGCTATTTAAAATTACAGTCAATATTTTATTTTTTATTTTAATAAATTTTTATTATGAGAGAAGTTGCACAAACTCTTTTTTAAATATATATAATATCAAAATTTAAATTATTTATTAATTATTAATATTTTTGGAAATAGATATTAATGATAACTATATTTTTATTTACTTTTCTCCTGCTTTTAGTATTTTTTTGAATATTTGTATATTTATAACAATTTTAAAAATAAGCAGTATATAATTGATTATATCAAAATTAGTAAAATGTTATTTCTTTGTTGAAATATATTCATTATTTAAATATCTTATTTTATTTGTTAAAATACTTGTTATTTCGCTATATTTTATAGGAAATATCTCTTTATTTAAATAATAATTTATTTCAATCAATATCTTTATTATTTTTAGTTATATAGAAATATGTTGTATTAGATATTAAATTAATTAAGGAAAATTTTATTTATCTATGACAGTTGTTATTTGCACGAGGTGAACTGGTCGAGCTTTTGATCTCCAGTAACATTGCTCGTTATGCGGAATTTCGGGCAGTATCCAGAGTAGCTACATTCATGGATGAGAAACTGGTACAAGTACCTTGCTCAAGAGCTGATGTATTTGCAAATAAAACTGTTAGTGTTGTTGAGAAAAGAATGTTGATGCAATTGCTCACTTCGTGCATGGAGCAAGGTGCTGATAGTCCGGAATTTGATGGTAATTATTTATATATTTTCTTTTTTCTTTTTTTCGTTTTCTTCTTTTTTTTCAGTTTAACTTCATTTTATAAAATGATGTCTAATGATAACGATTTATTTCTTAAAAAGAAATATTTGTTATTCGTAACAATATAAGATTTGTATAATATCTCTCATTTAATAATTATTTATTTCTAAAAACACAATAATCAACTACACATGAAACTTTTACTATAATATTTTATAAAAATTTGATATCAAATTTATTATAATAAACTGAGCAATAAGTGTATTTTACATGTAGTCAATAAAAAATTGTAAAAAATTTATACAAGAAATTGCTATATTTATAAATTTTTCATTATATTTCTTTATGTAGAAGAAAGTTGTTTATCAATTTCTATTAAATACCGTTTGTACAATGTAAATTTAACATTTATTTACGTAATACAAATTTAAATTGAATGGCATTATTTGTATAATTATTATATAATAAGATTAATATAGTATCAGAATTTGTATAACTATATTTTGTATTATTGTTGAATTAAATTATATCTATTAATAGGATTCCGTGATAAAACTTTTTTGGAGTATTTAAACACGAAGAATTTGACACCAATTGTGCAGCATTATGTTGTTCAAGCAATTGCTATGGCTACTGAAAAGACTTCTTGTAGAGATGGTGTGAATCGCACAAAACATTTCCTGAATAGTCTTGGGAGATATGGAAATACACCCTTCCTTTGGCCTATGTATGGTAGTGGTGAATTACCTCAATGTTTTTGCAGGTATTATTACTGTCTTTTTTTATGTACTAATTTATTATCATAGTATTTAATACTTAAATGTTGTAGATGATGAAACATGATTTCTATTATTACTTACAGATTATGTGCAGTATTTGGAGGAGTTTACTGTTTAAAACGGCAGCTTGATGGTATAGTAATACATAAGAATAAATGCAAAGCTATCATTAGTGGTAAACAAAGAATAAGTTTGGAACATTTGGTTGTTGGGCAAGGCCATCTACCGCCAGAAGTTGTAGCTTCTGAAGGGGATCAACGAATATCACGTGGAATATTCATTACAGACAGGTAATTATTAGAAAGATGAAAATAAAAAATTGTATTAATTAATAATTTTAGTAAATTATAATAAATTAATTAAGTTGCAATTCAAAAGTTTATTTTGAACTTAATAAAAATTAAGCTTAAAATATATTAGGATTTCACTAACTTTAAAAGATATGCTTTTGATTTGCTACTTTAATAACAAATAATCGTAAGTAATTAATTGTTAAAATAAAAATAATAAGAAATAAGATGAAACTTAATTTATTAGATAATGTAATTGATATGTAATTGATTACCCAAATTGTAATTATTCTTTATAAAATATAAATTTTGTGCTTACTCCTTTTTCTATACAGGAATTAGAAATTTTTAATTTTTCACAATTATAAGAAGTATTTGCTAATAAAATGATAACAAAGTACAATAATAAAATTATTATTGTTTATATAATTAGTCAATACTTAATATGATTAGAAAATAAATATATATAAAATATGTATATAATACAATTATAATTAATTTTCCTGGCTGTTAAGATTTTATTATTTATTTAAAAGTCTTACAAAATTTTGCATATGGGGAAAACTATAATTTTATATATATAGTAGATATAAGTGGATAGTGAGGTAATATCGAGAAAAAATCAAAAACTCATAATGAACACAAATATCCTTTTTCCTTTCTTTTAAGCAATATTTGCTAATAAATTTTTATGATATAATGTTGCATTACATATTCTAGGTCAATTATGCAAGGTGAAAAGGAAAATTTGACACTTTTATATTATCCTCCAGAGCAACTTGATCAAGAACCTGTTACATTGATTGAATTGGGACCATCTACAAATGCTTGTCCTCAGGGATTGTGTATGTAGAAGTATAATATTTATTTAAAATTCACGTAATATTAAATTCAACTTTTAAAAATTGATTTAAAAACAGTTATGGTTCATATGACATGTAAGCGAACAACAAATGCAAAAGAAGACTTGGCCTATGTTGTCAACAAATTTTTAAAAGCTGAACCACTTGATCCATTAGCCATTCGTTCATCTATTCATAGCCATACACAGACTGTTTCACCAGATAAGAGACATCTTCAGGTATGTTTTATATATAACTATTAATATGTTTATCCTTAAACTTTTAAAAATTGGACTGAAATTATTGAATTTGCATCAATATATCCTTATTGTTAGTTTATTTTCAAAATATTCTAAATTATGTACTGAATGGTTCGGAATTCATAGTACAACCGAGCAAGTGGTTATTCTATATGAAAAAATAAGAAAAAATCTTTTATCCTGAGCTCCGTTTTTGAGAAAATCGACTTTAAAGTTTGTTCATCTTTATGAAGGATTTTGTTGTCGTCCATTCTTCTATCGCAATTGTGTCCGTTCGAGATAATGCTTACAAACATTATTTATTGTAGTTAAAGTAATACAAAGTGTTCCTACTGATTAATTTTTTATACCTTATTACTACATTCTATTGCAACACTACAATACAGTATACTATTATATGTGTTGTTGAAAATATCCTCCTCGTTGATACATACATAAGTTTGCTCAACGAATTAATAATATCTGAACAGAATGTAAGCTGATAAGGTTTTTTAATTTCTCAAATTCGTCCACAATATTTTGCTTCAAATGTGTAATATTTGAAATATCGTTTTTATAAATTTGTTCTTTGATATACCTGCATAAAAAAAAATTTAAAGGCGTCAAGTGCGGAGACCTTGATGGCCAACCACCAATCTTACCATGGCGGCCGATCCAACACGAATACATTTGATCTAAAAATTTTTAACTTCTCAGGCGTAATGTGGCGGTGCACCGTCATATTGGAAAATCATACGCCTTATAACTAAGAGTGCATCCTCTAACAGCAAAGGTAATTCACTGCGTAGAAACTATGACTTTTATCGTAAACCGAATGTTTTCCATCATTATCAATGTTTGTAAACACTATCTCGAACGGAGATAACTGTGATAGAAGAATGGACGACGGCTAAATCCTTCATAATGATGAATAAACTTAAAAGTCGATTTTCTCGAAAACATAGCCCCGATAAAAAAATATAATACCAAATTTTTTCTTGTTTTTTCACATAGAATCACCCCCTGCTCGGTTGTACTATGAATTTCAGCCCACCCTATATATCTAACATTTTTTTCTTAACTCTTTCGCTACGGCGATTCGCTCCTCCAAAGTATATTTTAAAATAAAATTTACTTTTATATATAGGATGGTGATGAAGATGATAGGGAAGAATCTACGGAGAGTCCCAAACCTCAAGTTTTATGGTCATTGTACTTAAATCTACCTGCAAGTGATATTAAATTAAATGATTCCACACCCAGTAACCTTTATCTGTGTTCAGGGCCAGATTTAGAACTTGATTTCGATTTTGCAGTTAATCAGGTTAATTTCTCCTCGTATTATAATTTAAATTTAGCGTAGTTAAAGTTACAACTTAAGAACATTTTAAATAATAATTATTCGTTTAACTATTACTTCGTTTACGTTTACATTATTACTTATAATAAACTTCTTCATTGTTTAAGGCGAAGAGCATCTTTGAATCCATGTATCCTGATAAAGATCTTCTTCCACGTGCACCTGATCCAGAGGAGATCGTACTTGAAGGAGAAGAAGCGCCTGGCCCGAAATTTGAGGGAGATACAGAGGCTGAAGAAAAACAAGATGTCGAGAAAGCCGAAAAAGAGGATTAAATGATCTTTTTTCGTCTTTTCATCTTGAAAATACGGGCCAGCTCCCTTAGCCGCACACCTCTTTCTATCCAAAGTTACACGCGCCTTTTTCGTTTGAAAGTCGGAAAACTTTTATTCGAATAATTGACGAACAAATTTTTGCATGCTTAAATTGTCAGTTATGTCCGTAAATAGTGCTAGACATTGTATGATACAATCTTAATCTAAATAATTATTTAAATTAAAGATAAAATTTATTTATTTTCATATAATTATTTAAAGTATTGTTTAGCCTAGCACTCTTTGTAGACTAAACTGTTCTGGAAAACATTTGTATTTCTTTAAATAAGTTTTATTACTAAACAAGTTAAAAATTGTTCGTGAATTTTCGAATAAAACTCCAATCGACTGGCGCTCAAGTCTGCGTTACACTTGCTCTTTTATTAAATTACGGACCGATCCGCCGAAAGCATTAGTTTTTCTTTCTTTCTTTTCTGGTCAAACAGAAACAATACTGGGTTTCGAGGAAGTGAAATGTAGTTTTATGATAATACATAAGAGAGATGTGGAAGAACTGAAACGAAGGAGAGTATTTGTAAACTAATTCTTCATTAAATTACATTAGATTTAGAACTAATATTAAATCAAATGTATATGAAAATAATTCAGTAATTTATAAATGTAACCGATTTCTAATTTAATCGATTATAATTAAGACAATTTAGCATCGATTATATTTATTAATTATTGATTTATAGAAATTCAATGAAAAGATTATTACTTTAATAAAACTCTTCTTTTCTTAGCCATTACAAATGTAAGAAGACACATTATTCCACGTTTCTCTACTATATCAATATAAAAGATATTATAATGTCTTTTATCTGATTATTAATACATATTATACATCATTAGTGTATTTATTATGCATTATATTCCATAGCATAGTTTACTCATTATATATTGTTAGTGTAAGAACAAATTTAGACTGCGAAAAATCAATCGTTCCTCGACTACATATTTATTTTTCAAATTATTTAATTATTATATATTATTATATTTCCACTATTTTTTATAATAAGTAATATCACATAATATTTTATTAGATTCCATT
>NW_016909928.1:105594-107670 GCF_001483705.2 Eufriesea mexicana
CATTATATTCCATAGCATAGTTTACTCATTATATATTGTTAGTGTAAGAACAAATTTAGACTGCGAAAAATCAATCGTTCCTCGACTACATATTTATTTTTCAAATTATTTAATTATTATATATTATTATATTTCCACTATTTTTTATAATAAGTAATATCACATAATATTTTATTAGATTCCATTATTTTTTCGATTTTTATTTTAATATAATAATTTTTTATTTAAATAATATTATGTCAATTTCACATTTTTATTACTGCTTTTATATGTATAATTATTGATTTTTCGGATTGTTACTATTTTTTTTATAAAAATTGATATCTTTTATTGTCATTTAATTGATCAATTTAAATTTTATATAAATTTTATGTAAGTGATTCAATATTAATTTCGATGTTTAATATTATTTATTATTATGTAACTTTTTACTTCATCTTTTTTTGCAAACATACATTTAGTTTAAATAATTATTACATTTTTAATATTTGTGTAAGTTAATGAAAGAGAAAAGAAGAAATGCTATCGGCTGGTTCTGCTCGTATAACTATGAAAATTTTTAGACACATTGATCATAGAGCGGCTTGAATATCAGAGTCGATAATCTTTTTCTCGCCGTTAATGCTTCGATGTGCGTGCATTTCTTTGCATTTATCTGATAATACGCCGTACTCAGCATTGAAATACAGTAAACTGATACGAACTGAAATATAGTTTATTTCATCAAACTTATCTCCTAGAAAAATAGTCAGTGATTCGAATTCTGAAAGGAATTTCATATTTTTCTCATTCTCAAGGTTATAAATTATTCAATCATAAAATATCTGTTTAAAGCGACTAAGTATTAGGGAAACTGTGAATATTAACATAATTATGAATTTTGTTTTTTAGATGAATAACAAAGTCTAAAATTTTTAAAGAAGTTATAATTTATAAAAATTACTTGATACCAATATACTTTAAAAGTAATAATAACCTTTTTAAGGGAACAAATCCTTTCAGAATTCAGATTTTTACCTTTTCTGTGATCTTTTTAAATAAGGAGATGAATTTTAGACTTATTTTTTATTGTCACATTAATATTCTGCTTTTTTAATACTATCTTCGTCTTATTATGTAATGCAATACATGATTATTATTTTATGTTGCTTATGATTTATATCATATGATTAAATTTTACATGCACATTTTGTTGCACTATATAAAATGAGTCACAATAAATCTTACTTTAAAAAGTGTTTCAATAAAATTCTTTGTGATTAATATTATTTTTATTTTATTAGTGTTTGTTTAATTATCACGAGCGTTTAACCAACACAAGTATACCACAATTTATATTCAATATTTTATATAAAGCATTAATAAAGAAAGGAAACATTGAAAATATTTACTAAATGCATTAATGTTAATAGTATAAGAGTAATTATTTATGCAATAAAGAAAATAGTTACAAGTAGAATTACGTTAATACTTTATATCCCATAAATAATAGTGTATTAAAAAAAATATAATCGTATTGATAATAATTTTACAATTTACAAGAGACATTTCTTAAATGCACATTACTAATTTTTGTGAAATTAATGTATTTTTCATACTTTTTACCTTTGATATTTTTCGCGGACAGTAAATTGTAGATAAGTCGTACTTTCGTTATCTGAATTCTCCATTATCCGAACACGTTTGGTATGTAAATATTTCAATCCAGTTTGCTTTATATAGGACAATATTGCAAATGAAATTTCTTTAATTGATCATGATAGTTTATATTTGTTTCGTATAATGAAAAAGAACATGAATATAATAATAATATATAACGTACCTCAACATTCTTCAATATTTGAGACTTTAGGAAGAGAATGTAATTTCACAGAACTAAATTTGCTGAAAAGGTCCTGTGACAACTGCTAAAAATTTTTCAGCTGAATTTAATTTAATTGTATTTTTTACTATTGCTATTATTATATACATACAATATTTATATTCTATTTTGAAATATAAAATAAAAAAATATGAAATATGATATAAACTATATTTATATTGCATTTATATATAATATACAATAAGAAGAAATTT
>NW_016909928.1:110759-138869 GCF_001483705.2 Eufriesea mexicana
ATATATATATATATAAAATATAGAATATTATATTGAAATGTAATATAAAATATAATATATTGAAATGTAAAAGAATATGTATTCTATTATCTGAAAATTCTCATCTGAACACCTATGTCCCTCAATTAATGTAAATAAAGTTTTACTATAATTGCTATTAAAAAATAAAAGTTTCATTATTATACAGATACTTGCTTAAATATAACGTATATTTTGTATCAAGTCACATAAACATTAGTGAATAATTATAAAATGTATAAAAAATTAATATTCTTTAGAGTATAAATATTGAACTAAACATGGATGTTTTTGAATTTTTAATCCAATATCATAATAAAACTTCTATTATAATAATAATACTTCTAAGTTCCTTATCTTTTACATGAGATGAAGTTCTTGAGCATGTGTAATATAAATGTTATACATCTTTATGATTTTTTAAATAAGTGTATCACGTTCTGTTTTATTTGTTTAATCTTCTGCGATCATAATACATCATTAATTAACAAATTTGAAAAAATATAAAAATTGAATGTATAGAAAATTGAAATCAGGAAAGTTTATTAATATTTATTTTTAAATCCTGTAAAATGTTCTTTTCATAAAGCAAATATTTTATAATTAATTTGATATTATGTACAAGAAAAACAAATGTCGAAGAATCTTTTTTCTGTATTTCCTCATTTTTATCATGAAACATTTCTTATTTTATTCTTCCCATATATAAAAACTGCACATGTAGTTTATATATTTTGTATTATAATATACGGATATATTGTAAACTTATATAATATTATAGGATATTAAATTTTTGTATTCTTTGAATTACATTTAGGAAACCTTTTTATTATGTAGATAGTTGTTATCAAATGAAGTAATATTTATTTGAAATATTTATTTTCATTCTGTGTAATTAAAGTATTTTAGCAAAGAATGCTTTTCTTAAAAGTAACTTCAATAAAGCATTGAAAAGGCATTGGGAAATATCGATGACATTCTCAGCAAATAATATAGAAAGAAATGATGTATAAATTAACATACAAAACTGTTTTATTCCAGTATTACATGTATTTACACAGTTTAAACTTAATATTGACTATCAATATTTTGAATTTTTCTATCGAGTGAGTCGTCTCCTGAGTGTCAAATTTTTAAAATGTTATCCATTCATTTCATTCAGTTCAATTCAAACATGTCATACAGTTGTGTATCTTCTTTATAAACAATTAGACTATGATTTTCCTTTAAAATTAATTTTTAATTTACAGTCTTTCTAAAAATATACTAGTGCAATGTTGGGAATTCTATAATCATCTTTTTCTTTGTACTACTTTATGTAACTTTGTAATAAATTATAAGATTTTAATGGTACTATGGAATATTAATAATATTAATTAGGATGTTTAAACGTGATAAATAACCTGGTTTCATTGCTTTATTGCACTTATTAGAGCTATGTCTGGTGGGAGAATGAAATCATGTATTTTTTTTGTTTCTTTTAGTAATGAAATAGATATCCTTCCAGCGCGATCAAGTGTTCATATTTTTTTTAAATAAACTCTAAAGGTTACTTAACTAGTTCTCATATCGTTTTTCTCGAATTGTAAAAACTTTTCTCAGCTATTACCGTACAGTTAATAAACGATAGGAGTACGTCGCTGATTATAAATCTATAATTAAAAATGTAGAAAACACAATGATCAAACCACATTAATCAGCATTATTTAAAGAGGGATAGCTCCGTGTGTAACTGGACTATTTTGTCACGGAATAGACTAGAAAATTAATATTTAATATGAAGATTGTAGACAAAATTGTCGGACTACCACTGTCTCACTAATCCTGATAAGCTTGAAATATATTGTAAAGAGCGTTATTTGTGACAATCTTTTCGTTTGAAAAGACTGGCGGTCAACTCTAGTTTCCATGAAATTTTAACACATGTGCATCCGTGAAACAACAGTTCAGACTGCACACTCTCTTTAAACTGCACAAACCATTGATATCGTTTATATAATATTGTTTATATAATATATTCCTCGATGCAGTGGCATAGGAACTAGGATTAGTTATTAGTTATCTTCAGTCCATTTTACGCATACCTATCGCAAAAGCTAATTGAAAATTTGTTTGATTATTAACACGTGAAAAAATAATCAATTAGATTAGAGTTGGGCTACTTTTTATGTCGTCGCAGATCAAAGGCATTACAGCATTTGGTTAATGCTTAAAAAAAAGAATGATTTGTGCCGTCATGAAATATTTGATTTTCTTGATAAATTGATCAGCAACGATATTTTTCATAGGTTAACCAAGTTGGCGTGATATCACACTCGCTTCGGGACACAAGCGGCCAATTGGCACAGCGATATGAGAAATAACTGAACCTTAATATAATTTATAAAAACTTTTGTGAAGATTAGTTATTAAAGTGAATATCAACAATAGTCACTATACCTTTGCTTCGAAAAATACATTGTATAAACAATCTGTCAACAGGTAGATATTAATAATTCGTACAATGTAGTCCACGACGATATGAACAGGTAGGCCGTAAGTATTTGTATTCACCTCACGGATGTACACGGATGGGAAAATTTTAATATGTGAGAAATAATTTTCTTTTTACTAATATTTCGAAAATTAGAGCCAACCACCAAGTCTGAAATAATGCCCTTTACAACATATTTCAAGTCTATCAAAATCGGTGAGGAATTCGACAATTTTACTCCTTAGATCTTTCTAGATATTACCACCTTGCTTTTTTCTTTATCATCAATAAACTTGCATTACCTTGGAATAATGTTATTCTGACTAAATTTAATTTCCAAATCGCCAACTATCTACAAATTTCAAATAGTTTGAGTGAAATTGTCGATTCTCTTTAGTCTAAGCTCTATAGTACAATAAATGATTACATTCCGGTGGTTCAAATTTTTAACTTATCTTTCTCTAAATGGTCACCAAGGAACTTAAAGTTCTAACTTGAAAAAAAAGCAGCTCATCGCTTGTGGTTATAGTCAAGAATCTAATTTTAGATTCTTTTGGAGCTTTTCTTTTTTTATTATATGGAGAAATGTTCCAAAAATACCTTGTCCCTCTAGCGGAGGGGACGAAATTATGTGGGATTTTTACTCACTAAAATCCCGACAGTAACCGTCCTTGCCGTGCTGAAGAAGTACCAAGGACTCGAAATGAACATAACCGATGCTCCCCGGTGGCATACCTCTGCGGAAGTAGTCCGCTCGTTCGCGAATCTATTCCGCAGCTTGCTTTTGCAGCATTACGCTTTCGCAGAAGGTCATTTCCTTCCAGGACTTCTCGCTCTGGACCATTTATGGAATAATGGCGGAAAGCTAGTGGTCCCATTCTAGGTGGGATCATTTTGACTCATTATTAGTAAATTTTTATGATCCCATTCCGTCGTTAATATCCTATGACAATCTTTATATTCAACAAATTCATTAGAACTGTGTCTTTCTTGTGTAAGTAGAAAATCAGCTCAATTACACCCGTATTTAAATCCGATAACAAGGCACTCATAAGGCCTATCTCCATATTGTACGCTTTTGATAAAATATTCGATAATATCCTTACGGACAAATTAATACCTTTTTCCAAGAATACTATTTCAATTTCGCAATCTGGCCTTATATCCAGTAGGTCCACTGTTATTAATTTGTATATCTTCACCAATTTTGTTACTTCTACACTAAACAATGGAAGGTATTTAATTCAGTTGGTCATAATATTCTCGTTCTGGAACTGTATAATTTTGGATTCAGAGTAGATATTTTGTTCTCTGAGACTATCTATTCAACTGATTGAACCTATTAAAAATTTTGTAAAAATACGCAATGCATTGTCAAAAGCAACTTGTACATTCCATAGTCTGGGCCCTTTGCTATTTATCATTTTTATTAATGACGTGCCTGAAATAATCGATAATACCTAACCCCTCTGGTTTGCAAATAATTTGAAACTTTTCATGAGTTTAAATAACCCACACGATGCCAGTCTTTTACAATGGAATTTGTATCAATTATCCATGTTATACACAACAAATGGACTCATGTTTAATCTTTCCAAATGTTACTTTATGTGTATCATATGTAAGTTAAATATAATTAATATATTAACACAATTGGAAGGACACAATACGAATCTTTCAAAAAAATTAAAAAAAAAACAGAAAAACAAGTTGACTATCCCATGACTGAACTAGGCCACAATTACTCTTCAATATTGCACTACATGGGCATGCGAACATTAGAAGGTAGGTCTGTTGTATATAATAATATTATATATAATAATCACGTATTCCTTTTACTTCTTGAGCTTGCTAATTTCAATTCTCCATTGTGTAGATTTCGAAACTGTCACATCTTTAATGGCAAAACATACAAAAATGGTAGATCAGATCAGTTTATTTCTGAATTTCATAAATAGATACAGGCAATCTGACTTTATGTTCTACAACTCTATTGTAATTAGCCTGTAATGGATATTTTTTTATTTTATACAGATATGCACTGACCTATCTTGACATACTCCTTAAAAGTGGACTTCAGTCCGTCGATAGGAAAACCAACTTTTGCTAGCCCAGAAATTAAAACAAAATACCTGACATACTGAATTTTTTCCTTACTAAAAGCATCTTACCCTAATATACTCCAACTCCAATTTTAAAAAGGAGCACACTTTTCACTTGCAACAAGTATGTATGAAATGGAGTTTCTTTCAAGAACTTCTTGAAATTAATACCATTGCAAACCTATCTCTAAAATTCGAAAAGATCATAGAGGAAAAAATAATAGAGTACCTTACTTATCACATTACTGGAGCAGCCAGATTTGCTTGCAACTCCTGCAACCCATTTTCATTCTTGTAAAGACACTATCTAAATCATATACACAATTTGATTTTTGAATAAACAATCAACTATATAAACTAGGAAACACAATCCTTGTTCAAGAATTTATCCTTCAACTATTACATCAGTAATTTATCTATCACTAAAGCTACTGATTACTCATTATCTGTTATATTGTTATATTATATTATATTTTATCGAAGTTTTTTAATATTTTCCTTTCAGCACTTTTTTTTTTTTTTTTTTACATTATTGTACTTATGAAAAAAGGAAATGTATACAATGCAAACAAAAATAAAGCTATTTACATCATACCATTTTTCTATTGAGATTTCCTGTCTCTAAGCGAATTCTAAATATAATCTATTCCAAATATGTGGCTTATTCTATATAAATATGTATTGTATACTGTATATTAGATATTTTATACCTGTATAAGTATCTATTGTACATAATAAACTTTATAATTTTTATTCCTTGTAATGTCAAAATCAAGCTTGAATAAAAAAGATATTAATATATACAAATAGCGAAATCTAATTTATGACATATCTAATTTCATTTAATCAAAATAATTCCTTGAACAGAAAAACACTAAAATCATCATAAATGATTATACTTTTTAAATAATATTAAACTTAAATGCTTAATTATAAATTATTCTGTAAAAAAAAACAATTTAATTAGGAAAATCACAATATTATATAAAATCATTTAATAAATATAGAATATGTTGATAAATTTAAAATATTTGCAATTATTGAAACTATACATTTTTATTTTAAAAATTTGATATAATACTAATTAATTAGACATCTTAAATTAATTTTTAATTTTTAATTTTAAATAGAATATTTTATAAATATTAATATGTACAAATTTAATGTATAAAATATTATTGATATTTTACACTTAAAATTATTACAATTAGAATTTACTAAGTGCCTTAAACAATATTTGCTTCATATGTGGGAGTATTGTTAATAATCCTTTCAAAACTAAGATTTGATAAATCAATTGTTGTATATTTGCCATCAACAATTAATTCTGAAACTGCTCTACCTACAGCAGGTGCTTGTTGAATTCCATGACCACTGAATCCAGTTGCAAACATTAAATTTTGATGATATGGATGTAATCCAACTATCCCATTTTGATCAAAAGTATTAAATTCATAATATCCTGCCCAACAAGACTTTAACTGTAAAGATATATAAAAATTAAATCTTATATGTTTTCATATAATATCAATAATTCTAAATATAATATAATTTTAATAGCAATATTAATATAAAATTGTTTTTTATAAAATAATTTTATTATATTAATATATTCATATCATATTATAAAATAAATATTTATAAAGTATATGGTATATTATTAACAAATTTTCTATTGCAAATAATTCAAAATTTTGTTGGTAAATAAAATTTGTTTAACAACAAATACTACAGAAGTAAATTCAAGTTAGTTAAATGTTCATGATACTTTTAAATATAAATAAGGAAGATACAGTATAAACTGAGATTTGATATGTTAATTTCCAACTAATTTTTCAGAACTATTTCTATTTGAATAGAGATTAATTTCTAATATTTAAAACCATGTGTACAATTTCAATGTACACATTCACAAAAGAAAAAACATTTTTTCTGATTACATCGTAAAAAGATATATATAATTCTTGTAGATTCTGAACAATCTTATAATGAACTAAAAACTAAAATATATCTAAAAAATATGAAAAAGTTGAAAAATTTTTATAAATTAATTATACCTTTAATTTTTCAAAAGCTGGAACTCTTTGGGCAAGTATGGGCCAAATTTTCTCTTCAAAATAATCATAATCGACACTTAAATCTTCAATAGTAGGTTCTTCAGATTCCTCTGGTGACCTTCCACAAATGAAAGTACCTGCTAAACCTTCTCTCCTAAAATAAATGTTACCATTTAACTAATATTAATAGACATAGAATATTATATAATACACTGATGAGTATAAAATAAACTATTCAAGTGCAAAATATCAATTTATAAAAACAAATCTCTGTTTTCTATGAGTAATATTTACCTAAAATATGTTCCAGAATAATCTACTGTTAATGGAGTATTTAAACCTGGACCATCAGGAGAGTGAAAACAATAAACATATCTTTTCCTGTGATATCAATAATATTTATGTTAAGATAACATTCACAAATAAATATAATATCAATATAAACTTTTACATCATATTTATGAAATTATAATTACCTTGGTTCAACAGGTAGCTTTATTTGCAGTAATTCATTACCCATACCAAGTTTTGCCATTTCTGCAATTTTTCCACTGAAAGCACCAGCAGCCACAATAGCAATTGAAAATTGTATATTATGTATTTCACCCTCTTTGGTTTTTATCTAATAAAATGTAAAAAAAATAAGATAAACTCGATGTTTTGGTATAATTGAAAAATATAATTGTAATATGATACGACAATAAAGAATAGCATAATAAAAATTAAAAAAAACTAAACTAAAATGAACAAATAAGAATGTACAACTTATAAAAATGAAATACATAACAACGGTATAAAAATTTATGATGACATTGCACAAATCAAAATAAATATTAATAATATAATACTATATGATAATTATATAATGTATTATAATCATGAGTATAATAGGGCGATTCTCAATTAAATAGAGATTATAATATAAAGGATATCACAAAATTGATCTTGATATTTCTTTAAGTGTGATATTAAAAAAGAAGAATATCATTTTTTTAATATCGAAAAACCGGTCAAGGTCAATTTTGCAGCATCTTACAATAAATTTCACCAAATTGAGATTGTAAAATCGGTCTAACATACATATAAATTTGTTATGCTCTGTATATAAAATAGACAGAACAATAAACTTAAATATGGATAAACGGATACAAATTTTAGCCGGATATTTATTAGTTTCCTAAATATTAATAAACAAATTCGGTATTCTAGATTTAATTCTATTTATACTGGCATTTGTAGTACAATATCGTCTTCAATGTAATATTGATTGTCACATAGCCCAGAGCTTTTTAAATATTTTTATTCGTGACTCCATTTCGTCGAAAAAAATTAAAAAAAATTTTTCAAAAACACCATAAAACCATTCCCAAGAAATAGTACGAAATATGATAACTGTGTAAAAGAGAAAAAAAAGGAATGTATGAAAGCTTCATTACTATATTCTACATATTATAATTTGTATTATATTTTTAACTCTAATTATATATTTTAAAATCTCTTAAATAAAAAAAAAAAGGTGAAAAATAATCATTCTTACTTATTGACATTTGAGAATATCTTACAGATAAACGTTACAAATTTTTTATGAACAATTACCATGATCTTCGCACCCCCACCCCCTCCCCCCTAGACTTATTACGTCCACAGTTTAAAAAGCTTTAAAATAGCCGATAATAGTTTTAGTATTAACTTACAAGTAATTCTAAGAAACGTTTAATTTTAACGGTCTATATCATTGTTCACTACGAATCAATTCAAATTTATTTGTTTTAATATAACATTTATCGCACTTTAGAAATATGTGCCACGCACTTAATGTACTAAATGCCATAAAATAATGTTAAAAATTACATGAAATTATAACCGTTCCCACGTCACGAAAATATTTGAGCACTTCATAAATTCAAATTAAAATTGCTAAAATAACAGATTTTTATAAACGTTAACTTTTCATGTTTTCTTAATTTTAAATACATTTTAAGCAATACTCTAGTATATATCCTTTTTTCCCCCCTTCGAAGACTGTTTTTTCCATAATAATAATAATACAACTATACAAAGTAGTTAACTTTGTTTAACAATTTAAATTTCCAATGCATCCAAATATTTTCACAAATTAAAGATTGTTTTTTCATCGGTTTCATTTAATTTCTAAGATTATTTTATAACATTTAATTTCTAATAAGTAAGTAGCACATATTTATAAAATACGATAAATGTTTTATCAAAACAAACTAGTTTAAAGTCATTTCGTCCTTAATTAAAATACAATGATATAGATCATTGAAGTTAAACGTTCCTTAAATTTCAAATACTTTTCTCGGCCACTGTAAGAGTGCACATAAGAGTCCATACATAGACAAAATACAATATATAGCATTGAAAATTTTTTAATAATTATCCAAAATATTTGTATTAAATATATTAAAAACTAATAAATACTCAAAGGTAAAATTTTATATTTTGTATCTACTCCATATTTCCTTTCACCTTGATTGGCCACTGATGCTCTTTAAAAAATATTCAACACTTTATTAATTAAATCAATGCTAATATTAAACATAATAACTATATTAAATTTCAATATTATAATTTATATATTATTTTTGGCTTATAAAAATAATTATTGCCTGATAGCTATAAATAAATTATAGAACTAAATTGATACAATAACATAAAATTAACAAAAATAAACAAATATTTTATTTTATAAAAATAAAATTTGAATCTTACAACCAACTTATCCAGCTCTCCATATGATTCTTTATCTTCTTTATGAGTAAATCCTTGTGCTTCTCCAGAAACATATTGTGCTCCTAATAATAATGCCTTTTTCTTAAATGCAGAAAGAAGAGCCCATGGATCAAACCAACCTTCTTTTTCCAAACCTAAACAACCTAGTTCAATACCTTCTGTATTTAACCAAGGAAATATGTTTTTTAATTTAGCAGCTGATAATAAAATATTTTTTGCTCCAAGGAAATTTTGTAATTTAGAATTTTTTATTAATCTTTCAGCCCCTTTTACAGAAGCTAATGTTAGATATCCATATGGATGAAAATATGTATTAACAGCAGGTTCTCCATCAATACCTAAATAGTCATTGACATTGCGTATAAATTCTGCACCAAAGAGAGACATTTCAATATTTTCTTTTAGAGAAAATTGTTGACGTAAACCTCCAACAGAAAGAACTGTTGATGCTGTGGTATACTAAAAATAAAATGTAGAGCTATTCCATTAAATGAATTTTTATGCATAATTATAACTTTATTGTTTGAATTTAATTGATATGCTTTTAAAAACGAAGAAGGTACATATCCATATTTTTACATATTATAAAAAACCTTACCATAGGATCTTTCTCTACAACTATAACTCTAAAGTCATCTGAATAAACTCGTTTCCTTAACCAATAAGCTATAGAACTGCCTATTACACCACCACCAATTATTACAACATCACAATATTGTGGAATTATAGGTGGTCGACCCATCCAATCAATTAATATATCATCAACATCCCTTACAACAAAGGCATCTTTTATTGATGTCAAACTATTTTTTAATTTTTTTAATTTTGTGGAGTTAGAATCTTTTATCCTTGATATGATTTCATTAGGAATATCCTAAGAAATGAAACAAAAATTAATATAAACTTTGAGAAATGTTATAATTCCGGTGGCTTTTTATATTAATTACATACAAACCTAAAAAACACAATGCATGTTAGAGTTACATGTATAAATAGTAAAAACTTCTGCTACTATTAATTTTGACATAAATTATTTTTAACACACATTCTGCATTTTAGAACGAATTATAAAATTATTAAATCATATTAAATGATTAATTAAATCAACAATATCTTCTTCTCATTTGGTATTGTAATAACTAACAAATAATAAAGATAATGTTCATTAAATATTTTTATTAAATTGAAATAAATAATACATGCTTAATAAACAATTTTATTTTATTTTTATGAAATAATTTAAAAAATCAAATATGATAGAATTATTTTTTTGTCCCTTTCGTCTCAAAATCTCAATATTTATAAACGATTAAATGCTTTTTTAATGAAAGTATATAATGGATAAGTTATAATAAAATATCACATTAGTATTATTACTAATATTAAATTTGAATTAAAAAATTTGGAATCTTTACTGGATTCCATTTGATATTGCAATGAAAATTAGTATATTCAAAAACTAGAAATATATGAAACGATATATGAAATTCATCAGTAATAAATAGTTTATAAATTAATCAATTTATTAAATAAAATGTTACATTTAATAAATCAACTATTATAAATTTCTATACTTTCATTGATTATACATGTTGCGAATACTTTTGCAACAACTACTTAATAATTTTATTAGCACTGATAACTTAGATTTAACAAGTAATGCAATTTAATAACAAATTTTATTAAAATAATTTAATAAAAAATAGGTATATAACTGTAATAGGTTATACATAAACTTTATTACCATCACCTTATGTATATGTAATAAATATAAAAGTAGTACATTTTAATAAAAAAATAATAAATTTATTAAAATTATTATCAACTGTTATTAAAAATAAAGAATAATAACTCACTAGCCTATGCTTTATATACAGAGTAATAAATATTGAAAATAAAATTTCCTCATAACTAATTAAAATTTTTTATTTTTATCATTAGATAAGAAAATGGAAAATACAGTGTAAATTATTAACTATTTCCAAAACCACAGAGTTTTACATATAACTATGAGATGAATTATATATTACATAGCACAAAATGTCATAAAACAAAATAAAATAATATAGAATGAAACATTTTGAAGTTAGTTTTATGCATTTTTATACATTCATACATCTAAAAAATACAATTACATTTATTTGATATATATATATATATATATCATATACACAATGATATAAACAAAAATAAGTTATGTAAAATGATTTATGTAATCAATTCAAATTATAAATATTTTAAACAAAGACATTACTCTTTATTAATATCTATATAGTTACAAAAATAATTAATGGAATTAATTTAATAATGTTACTGCTACTATTGTGATATTATAATAAAAAAAAATAAAAAAATTTTTAAAACTAAAAATTTATTCTATCAGATTGTTTTATGTAAGAGATACTTAATTGTACTACATTTTCCTGTATATTAATACACTCAGATTAATAATCATATCATACTAAAAACACATTTAGTAAAAATATCAATTTTATTCTATCATAATTCTGGAGAATTAATAATGAATAATTAAAAATAATTTTTATTTTTACATGTAAGTAACATTGATAGTAACAAAATTATGTTATACATTAACGTTATTTTCAATGAAAGATTATCTTCATTAATTGATAGTAATGTTTATATAAATAAATTCATAATATTAAAGACTTTCTAAACAGAGAGTGTAGATAATGTGTAAAAGACAAATAATTTTTGTAACAACGAACATATAAAATTTATAATAATGGTTTAGGATAAAAACAATAATGAAATTATATTTATCATTATTAATAATATAATACAATTTTCTAGCAATTACAGCTACTTTTCTTTTCATACAAAATTAATTAAATAAATAGTCATAATAAAATTAATTACATATTCTTAAGTTATATTCAAAAGCTAACCTTTATTTGATATTGACAAGTACTTTAATGGATAAATAATGTAAATATTCTTTCCCATTTAATTTCTACACCGAAAAATTTTGATAAATATTAATTGATATCTTTTTTATATATATATTTAGTTTCAAGCAAAAATAATAAAGTTGAAATTAACATTATATAATAAAATAATATTTAATTTTCTAAATTATTAATATGTCTATAAGATAAAAACTAAACTGAAATTACAATAAATAATACGCAATAGAAGGAAGTAAAAGTAAATTAAACAAAATCAAAACAAATAACTTAAACAATTATCTATGAAAATTAGATATTATTTTATATTATTACCTTTTTTGTAAAAGTTCTTTTTGTTTGATACGATACATATCTCTGTAACAAATTAGTCTGTCCTACCAATTTAACAGAGAAACACAACATTTTCACAGTTATTTAAACTTTACTTATGCTTTAATTGAACTGAGAACCTTCGTAACATGTTTGGTTAAATAGTAATCTCGCGAATAGTATATATAATTTTCCAGAAATGATAACATTTACATAAATATTAAAAAAATTGATAACGTTTTTATGAAATATCGTCGTTTCATCAAAATCAAATTAAGATAAAACATTTTTATGTTTTAAAAGTATATTTTTCTTAGTAAACCTCATTTAAATGCAACCTATATATTAATACGTAAGTTAATTTCGTATTTAAAATAGAGAACATAAAATTTACAATTGATTATTATATTCTGTTGGAGTATACTATAAATAATATACTATACATGTAATAAACTATATACGCTAATAACGTAGTCGAATATTTAAAATAAAAAGTAAAATTGCTTGTGTTGATTTACAGTGTTTTTTTTTTTCTTTTATATATATGACTGTGGTTAACCAGATCTACTTTTTAATATGTTGAAATACATTAATGTAAACAAATGTCACTTCAAACAATTACAGTAACCTTCTAATAGAGGTCATTAAAAACGTCTAAATATTCACTATTGTATTAGATATAAAGGAATAAAGACTTATATTAAATTATATTGTACAAATTAAAATCAAAATTACAAAATTATAAAAAGAAATTATTATTAATATATAATACTTTCCTTATTGAACATATAAATTTTGTGAATAAAAATTTTTCACACCTCTAAAAACGATCGTGATATTAAAAATGAACAAAATTATTTGATTAGTTCTTCTATACATAGGAAATACATGTCATTTATTTTTTATTTACTCTTACGTGCTATTTAAACTATTTTAGTAATTATTCAAAGGTTCTATTAAAATAATGATCAATTAGATATTAATCACTTCATAAATATCAAAAACATCTATATTTAATAATTTATCCAAAAACTTTTCCAGGAAAGATGAATAGGATATAAATAAACGGTTTTAAGACAACAGTAATTCTATTAAAATAACTATATTTTTGTATAACAACAGCTTAAAATATAATGATGATATTTACATACATGTTTTTTTGAATGTGTTATAAAAAGATGAAACACAGTATTAAATAGAAAAGTCATTTTCTTTTAAACTACTTTCACAGATTAATATTTTTCCATATAATATTTTATATAATTCATTTACAACAAGATAAACTAATTTTATGTTACAATAAATCACAATAATTCTTTCAGCAGAAAGAATTAACCATAAATAATTAACCTCTGTTACTATGTCCATCAATCATATTACATGGGATTAGAACTAATTTAGGAATCATTCCAGGTGGTGCTATAAATTGTTGAGTATTCTGTGGTGTATTACGTCCAGAATACCTAAGTTCTGCTTCAGTTACAATTTTGCAAATATTCATTTTAATATCTGCTTGTGCTTTTGGAGGGAGTCGCTTAACAGTTTGTGCCATACTGTCAAAAAAAAGTTCTATACTACTTTTTCCTTCTGGGGCTAAGTAAACTTGGTCATAATTATTTTGTGTTTCCTAAAACATATAATACAATGAGTTCAAAATTATTCACACACTCATTCATTTTTTATAAAATTCTAAGTAACAAAGTAGTACATTAATATAAATTACTTTCTAGTACTTCATTATGTATAAAACCCTTATTTCGAAATGTTAATAATTTATCATTTAAAAATAATACAAAGATTTGAAAACTTCATAGTCAGAAAGAAAAAACTGATAAACAATAGTAACTGAATTTTACCCTCATACAATATAGATTAATGAAATAAAAATACTGCATTACAAATGTAAATAAACATGTTATTCTATATTTTAAAAAATAAGTTTGTTAAAGTAATGAAATATAAGGCAGATTTATTTTTTTTTATGTGAAAATCATTATAGTTGTAGAGAAATAAATGTTTTATTCTTCAAAAAAACTTTTTATAGCAAAAATATAGTACTCTGACAACATATTATCGAAAAACTATTTTATATAAGTGATATAATAAACGCTGGAGAATAATTTATTCAAAAATGTAATTAATCAAATATAGAAAAAATATACTAAATAATTTATTACTTCACTTCAATGTTTGGATATGAAACATATAAAGAATTTATATAGAATCTATATAGAATCCATAGAGAATCAAATATTTATTTATTTATTTATTTATTCATTCATTCATTCATCAGTCTACAAGTAGATTTTAATGTTTTCATGTTTTGAATTCTTTTGTATTATTTTTAAATGACAAGCTATTAACATTCCTAAGTAACCATGTTATTCCTACAAATAATGAAGTTCTAAAAAAGCAAAGGATATGTTAATATTCTACTCCTATACAGAAAGTTCTTTTAAAAGGGCAAATATTTTTTGACCCTTTGTATATTATCAAAATAAGGAATGACCTAAACTACAAAATAGTAGTTTTATAATTGTAACTTACTTCTACTTTGGAAGAATTTTTTGTAGAATTATTTACAGCTGGTGCAGTGACAAAAATTGGTGTATCAATTGTTTTATTCTTGAAAGATGATGTTTTTAAAATACTATAAGTTGCAGGCACTTCGAGTGATTCAACTTTCATTCTTTTTGGTCTTATTTTTCTATACTTTGACTGAATTTGCTGAGCATACGAATCAATATCATGTTGCATTGTATTTTCTGCTTCAATACTTTTTACTATATTATCACTATGATCATTTAATTCCATAGAATCACGATTTAAAATCGGATCTGCAGTTGTTTCTTCAAGAACTTCCAAATATTCGCTATAATCTTCATCGTTACGATCTTCTAATTGTTCTAAAAGACCTTCAGAACTGATACCACCAGCATTTATATCCTGAATATAATCTTCAGTTAATTCTATACTTTGAGGTTGATAATCTGATTCGTACCTGTTAATTATTAATCATTTCACTTGGGTATTAAATAAAATTAAATATAAAATTAATAAATGATATATATAATGTAAGATGAACCAATTTATCATTAGATAATAAATCATTAAAAAATTACATCATTTTCTTACGGAAACTTTAAGAAGCTAAGGTGATCTTCAAAAATCCATTTTTTTCTACGAACTCCCTTTTCTGTTCTATTCTTATATTTAAGTATGCGACAATAAGTATCCCTTAAGTTTTTCCATCTTAATCTCACCCAGGTGGCTGGAAGTATAGTATAAACTATATGTATATGTATGTTATATTGTAAATATTGTAAAATTAAATATTAAAATCTGTTTATAACTAAATATGAAATCAAGAAATCTTAACTATTCAAAATACATAGAAAATGTCATAAAATTTATAAATGTACTATTCCATAAACATTAAAATAAAGATTCTAAACATAAAATATTATTACATAGAAAGTAACTATTACTATTCCTCTAAATGTAATATCATATTTTATACACTATAGTAAATATTTTTTTTAAACATATAGTTAAATATTAATATAAACGCAATTTGAAATCAACAATAATTATTGCCCATATTTCTATCTGTTTTTATAAATAAATATTATTTAAACTTGATTACATTAGTTAAATTTTTGAAATATTTATAAAATAAAATTATATATAAAATTTTTATTCGAATAAGTTTCTATATAAAAGTACAAATATTATGGTAAACATTTCGATAACAAAACAATAGCATATATCAACGAACATATAAAATTATCTGAAAAAAGTGAAAAAAGAAACTAATTCGTACGATCAAGACCAAGTTCATCCGAAATCCTCTTCCAAACCTTCTGTCGGAATTCCTGAAGCTTAATAGAAGAGCCCTTCACTTCAGCACTGTATAAAACTGGGTGTTGTTTTATCGCTTCGATGATCTTCAGCGAAATTTTATGCGAATCAGGCGGCATCGTCGGCACCATTTCGTCCGTTGAAAATCGTTCGAAGAAGTGAATTATTGTCGTCAATATTGAAAACTCGATCCTATGTTTGTAATTATTCAACCGAATGAAATCTTTGTTATCTAAAATTTAAATCTTACTTTACAACATAAATATTAATTTATTTAATTGTGAAATGAAATTAAATTGATAGTTTCATTTATTTTAAACACTATTTGTGAATTAAATAAATAACTACATTAAAAGAGATAATACATGTAAAAGTTATATGTGACATTAAAGTTATACTTTAATATTGCACCTAAATTTGTAATAAAATCGGAACAATTTACTTATTTGAGAATAAAATTAAAGGGTGAATCTTTTGGTTAATTTATATTTTAAAGATTTTTGTCACAAATATTGTTGTTCGAAGCAAATAATAAAGCTTGAATTCATTGCACAATGATGTAATCAGCAGTTTTCTTATTCATTGACAAGGCTAAAGTTCGTGTCGCGTCCTAAAAATCGGTCGTTAAGTATGCTAAAAAATAAAGAATACGTAAATAAAACGACAATCGCCATTCTTTGCCATTAACTAAACTTCCGTCGCGCAGTTTAACCGGAAGCTTTCTGTTTAGTATATTTTTCTACTATAAATTGTATATTATTTATATTTTATTATAATTATTTTTATTTATTTTAAAATAACTATTTTCCAATATAACATTTTGTCTTTATAAAATTTTAATATACAAAATGATTCACAGACTGATAATGTTATTTAATATTCAATGAACTTTGAATAAAATGTATATTGATACAAATCACAAAATTACTATTAAAAAAATTGCAAATGAAAAAGTAATAATCTATAAATAAAAGAAATATTATATGGATATCATTCTAATATTTGTTATGTTTAAAACAATTTTCATTTTCTATTGCACATACATGTTATCGATTTATAAACGTTATTATTACAACTTTGTAATATCACATATAATATATTATTGTAATAACATACATGTAATAATTATATAAAACAATTATAAACTCAAAACAATTTTTATACTTGTATAGTCCTATCTACCTCAGTTTTGCACTTGTAGTTTATGACTGTGGTGCTATTAGATAAGTAACCTTGAAGGTGAAATAATATAAGAAAATTAATTTTGATTTTAAGGTAAAATGGCTGAAATACCGTCAGGATTAATTAGCCACGCTAGAAAAGTTTGTAGTCTTTACAAACGTGCTTTACGTGCGTTAGAAATTTCCAATCGTACAAGACATGAATATAGGTAATAAACGTTTAAAATAAATTTAATAGTAAAAATCATTATTTTTTATGTTCAAATATTAATTAAAAATTATTATCAAAATAGTAATAAAGAAATGTAACTTTTGCTTAAAAAAAGTTTTTAAACAATTTTATCCTGAACACTTTTATCATTATTAAATTATAATTTATATAAAGTGGTACTAATATAAAGGACTATTGGTGTTGATAAAATTACTTTTATAAGTCTAATAAATTTATATACTTAATTGTATAAAATATTTTATTATTATGTATTTATTATTTAATTATTATTAATTATTTATTTTAAGATTTAGTGTTCATAACATAACATAAATAGTTGTAAACCCTATGGTAAATTTTTAAAGATAATATGTGCAACATTATGACCTTTTGACTGAATTAATATTTCATTTCTGAATAACATATATTGAATATATTAGAAGTTTTTAATAAATATTCATTATTATGCATAAGGTATATTACTTTGATTTAGATATCGTGCAGTTTTATTAAGACAACGTTTTGATAAAAACCGAAATATACCAGATGTTCGTGTTGCAAAACGATTATTATTGGCTGGTGAAGAAGAATTATATCGAATGAATCAGTGTGACAAAACTATTTTTCCTAATAGTCCAGGTGGAATATGTTATGAACGTTATTTTGACCCATCAGATGCTGTTCTTGATTATTGGCATCCAATTGATAAAGCTAGATATCCAAAATATTTTGCACAAAGAGAAAAACTTAAAGAAGAATATCAAAAATTCTATAAGAAATTATATCCTGAAAGTTCTGAAGAAGCTAATAAGTCAAATAAATGATTTAAATAAAATATATTGATTCTGTAGATATTATAACTAAAATAAAGTATAGAAAAATGTGTAAAACTAGACAATTGTTTCATGTATTATTTTTATTATTTCATCATTGTAAAAATATTAATGGAATGTTAAAAACAAACAACATATTTTTAAAACAGTACTTTGAAACTTATGTATTAAACCTTTCAAAATGTAAAGCATATACATTATATGTATATATGAATGTATACATATACTGTATAACTTTTACATGTATTATGTATATGTATAATTGAAATGTTTCATTTAAATATGTTTTCATAAAAACGTATTTTCATATTTTATGCTTAGTCTTTAAATATATTTAATAAATATAATATTACTGTTTATTATTGAATTATATTTATTAATAACAAAAATATATTATTTTTCAAAAATAAAATGGTTTGGTTATATTTAACTATACATGTACAATGTACATATGTATTTTATTATTTTATATTTTACTATTATAGACAATTCAACTGCCATGTTGCAGAACTCAGTTTGAACTACATCAAGTACAGACTTGCAGATCTAGTATCTTGTCTTTTAATGATATATGGTGTATACATAATTACCATTATTTGAATATATTGTTAAAATTTTTCATACTATGTGAAGTTTGTAGATCGTACTCTACATATGTATTTATATATTTTAAGTTTCAATAAAGAATTGTAACTTATCATTAATTACTTTTACATCGTATTTTTTAAAACATGGTTAATCTAGAAGTGTATAAAAAACAATTAGAGAAGATTCATCAATATGCACGCGAGAATGGTATTACAGACATTGAAATTGATAAAGCTTTACAAAATTCTTTTCATATTCTTGAAAAAAAGAACAGAAAAGTTAATTTTTGTGTTCATATAAAACGTGTGATTATAATATTATTTATAATAGTTATGTGTTTTATATTTTTTGATCAAAAGTTCTTAGCAGCAGTATTACTGAGGAATTTACAGAATTCCATTTATCCAGGTTTAAAATTATTTAGAAAAATAGCTGTACCAATAATTCAACAGCATCCTTCCTTATCTGGTATGTTAATTGTATTTATTTTGAATAAATTTTATTAACAAGTTTTAACAAGCTTTCATTAATAATGATTTTAAAATATATATTTCAATTTTTTTTTTTTAATTTTCGTGTTATCATTAAATATGTGATACAAAATTTTTCATAACATATTTTACTATCAAATCACTATTTAATTATATTAAATGGATTTTTATAAAATTAATCCTTCATATCGTTATAGAATTTTCTATGAAGATAATATAAAATGTAAATTATTAGAAAATGATTTATAATAAAAATATACTTAAATATGAAAGAGTAGCATTTATTTTTTAAAATTACTTTTATATAATAATGTCATGTTGTATTATGATAATTTATTTAAGTAATATTTTTTTATTAGAATTTTATATTGTTTTTATTTGATTTATTTTGGGATTTTACATCTTTTAGAATTATATGATGAATGGTGCATATTAGAAAATCCATATTTTTATGTAAACGATATGGATTGTTGGCCATGTAGTGTTGTACATTTTGTACCTGACTTAAGTGGTCACCACATATCTAGATCATTTAATCCTGGAATTCCTTACATAAAGACAGAAAATTTTTCTGAAGTTCATATGGAAAATATACAACAATTATTATGGCAAAATTTGGAAATATTTGAAAAAGATGCTATGAAAGTATTATCTAACAATATAACTTACAGGTATTACATATGGTTAGTTATAAAAGTCTACATATACCTATAGAATTTTATATATTCAACTTATCAACAGAAGTTGAAAATACATTTGTATGTGTATCAATGTAATGCTCATATGTATATCAATACTAAGTTATCTTGAATTTGCTTAGTATGTTAATATAGATAAAATGAAAAAAATGCTGACCCTGATCTCAGGAAAGTCTGTATACACATATATACACATATATACAATTCACAGAAACATTACATTTTGGTTTATAACTATGGATTTGTAGTTTTATCCCTTCAATTTCGATTTCAAATGAAAAATGTATGCTATAAAATGATATGTAATATGGTATAGATTAATACTTAATATGATAAGATTGTTAAGGCAAAGTTATGCAATAATGGAAATAATCCCAGATCTGTTTACTAAAATATACTAAGTAACTGAGATATTTATACTATAAGTAGAAAGATAAGAAACGGTAAGGAGAATAATAAAATATTAGTGGTTAAAAGAAAACTATATATATTGAAAGAAAATGTAACAATACATTTGTAATAGCTTTTGAATTATCGAAAATTGTTGTATTTATGTATAAAAGTAAGTATAATATTTTTGGATCTGTTGAAAAACAAGAAGTTTGACAAAAATTTTAAATTCAAACTTATACGTGATGATGGACATGGAATGGTTTAGGATGTTATTGTGGTATCAGGAGTGAGAAATTTAGCATATAATAAAGGTATTATGTATAGTTTTAATACGTTGACTTTTACAAAACATTATTTATGAGAATGAACTCTTTTTTCAGTTTTCTATATGGTTCTATATTGTTTTCTATATTGTTTTATATTATTATATTTATTTCATCTAATTTTGTGAATATATATATTTTTTCAAATTGTCTGTTTATTTTTATTCAAATGTATATGCAATCCCAATGGGCATGTTGTTTTTATAATAATAGACCAATATATTTAATAGTGATGATTTGGCACTAAATACATTAAGTATCTTAGCATACTGCAAGATTATTTCAAATTTTCAGTTCTTTTGAAGCTTAGTATTTAGTTAATATTCTAATAGCATACCAATCCAAAATATATGATCTAAATTGTTAAGAATTATTTATTATATAGTGTGTTCACTTTAATGCAAAACATGATTTTTCAATCATTTAATTACGTAAGAAAGAAGATTATTAACCCACACTTATTTTTGTTGAATTCACAACAAATACTAATAACATGAATCTTCAAAATTATTCCTTTTCATATAATAAATGAAGATTATCTTAAAGTTTGTATATTGAATTATACATATGTCTTCTATTGCATCATAAAGGACATTAAAATGAATTTAAAAGGTATTACATGATATTTTTATTAACACAATATCAAGCTTACTACTAGGGAAAGTAGTAATATTTGATCCTTTGGATTGATCTACTGTTTCAATTTTGAAGATTTTTAAGATCAAATTATTAAAACAGAAGAGAACTCTATAGAAGAGAAAATGTTGCATTACAAAAGATAATACATAATTTGAACATGTATTAATCCTTATTCAACCTCAACCAATTAATTCTCATTACCAAATCACTTTCGACTTACAATAGTTCATAAAAATATTTTAATACTTGTCATTAAAACATTAAACAATAAGAAAATGTATATTAGATCTAAGTTCTGAAGGTCATATTGTAATTACAATGCGTGTGTGCGCGCGCGCGTGTGTGGTGTGTAAAAGTGGAACAAAAGTATTTGAATGCATAAGGATTAAACAAGTAAATGACATCTTTTTGCAAAAAACTGTAGACATTGGTGCCTTTAGTTCATGTCAAAATATTTTGTAGTGATTGTTAGACTTTGATGTAAATGGTATTAATATACATAGTAATAACGGGTATTTAAAAGTAAAAAATGCGAATGTGCGAAAAAGGAGTTAAAAATATACAGAGATAAAATTATATAGATAGACAGATAGATAGACAAATAGGCTAGCTGAAAAAGCTCGATACAAAAGGAAAAAAAATATTCACCTGTTAAAAAAATGTTTACTTTGAATTATGTACCAGATCTTTACAAAAAAAATAGTTCCTTTGAATAAATTGTACGAAAGAAGTTATTCATTAATAAGACAAACTAAACTAAGCATTTGAAATTTGCAAAAGAGTATATAAATAAAAATAATGCTTCATGAAATAAAGTTATAGAATTAGATGAATGTTATTATGCTTAGAGAAAATCTGATTCAAAAATGGATGGAAACACAATGGTACTATTATAGGGGCATATGATAGTAAGTGGCATCAGAAGTTCTATATCTATACATGATAAACAATCTTGAAAAGGTATTGCAAAATTGAAATTATTGAACAATTTTTTGCTTCTAACTAGATAACATCAAGCATATGGCCAGAATTGTAAAAAAGTGATTATTGTACAACATATTCTATATATTATACAGGGTGTCTCATGGATCGTTAGGCAAGATTCTTCAAGTACTTGCAATAATTTAACAAAAAAATGTTTTTAACAGACGTTAGTGTTTTCTGGGTTCTATACAATTCCGAAAAAAAAATTTGTTTAAATATTCTTTTTTCAAAAATTTTGAAGGTTACATTTGTTTTTTCAAATAGCACTTTATATTTTTGACCTAATATTCTCGTAGTCTATATCTAGCCGAATTTAACGATCTAGCATACCATGACCTTTGCATGATCCTGAATGAGTGATAATAACTTGTGTGTATAATTAAGATTTGAAATTACATTCACATCAGGAACCTCGAGTAAATGTTGTATTACTAGAAACTTATTTAAGAACTTATCTACCAACTGCCAATAATTTACAAAAAAAAAAAAATGTGAACTTATGACAGCTTAGTTTAGCACTTTACGGACGGGTCACATAGTTTGGAGAACATTGGCTGGGCACTTGTGGTCCTACTGCTTAATTATCATGATCCCCGAATTTGTTGTCACTTAATTTTTTTCTATGGGGTCACCTGCAGTCAATAGTTTAAATAATAATTTAATAATAATATTTAATGTTTTTTAATAATAACATTTAAATATTCCATATCTTCTATCGGAGCAGCATAAACTATTCACTGTAAATGATTGTTATTTTTTGTTGTTATTTTTATTTTTTTGCCTTCAAGATCATGCGAAAGTCATGGTATGCTAAATCGTTGAATTCGATTAGATACAGGCTACAATATTATTAAGTCAAAAATATAAAGTTTTATTTGCGAAAACGAATTCGTCCTACCAAATTTTTGAAAAAAACATTAAAAAAAATTTTGTTCACTATTGTATAGAACGCAAAAAACACAGTAACTTCTGTTAAAAGCATTTTCTTGTCAGATTATCGCAAGAACTTAAAAAATCGTGCCTGACGATTCGTGGGACACCCT
The DNA here is from genome assembly GCF_001483705.2 of Eufriesea mexicana. Classification (NCBI taxonomy): domain Eukaryota; kingdom Metazoa; phylum Arthropoda; class Insecta; order Hymenoptera; family Apidae; genus Eufriesea; species Eufriesea mexicana. The sequence goes on from NW_016909928.1 coordinate 134,648, forward strand.
GTATATACATTTATAAAGATTGAATATCTTTGTGAACATTTGTAAGTAGAAATCAATGAAAAATTACACACATTATTTCAAAAGACATACTGAAAAGAAAGAAAATATGGGATTACATGAATGATTGCACTGAATCTAAAGTAATAGGAAAGCAATTGAAGGAAACATAACGTAATATATACAACAACGTTTTAAGATTATAATAAAAACCAAAATAGATCTAAAGGTATATTAATACACAAAAAAGCTATATATAATTAATACTGTTTAAATATTTTTGTGACTCACTTTCAATACAATTTCACAATAAATGTTTAATAACTTTTACGAATGTTACTCGATGCAATATAAACTTTGTGTATGTGTATTTTCATTCTTTGAAGTCTTAATAGTGTGTGTTTGAATACTTTTGCGCGTATTGTATATCATACGTATAATACAATCTGTTCATTTGCTAGGTTGAAACAATAAAAGTCAAAAACTTCATTGTCAATCGAATCATTATGTATACCGCCTAACTAGTGACTACAAATATAATGCAAAATGAGTAAAAAGCTTAAGATGTACATATATGTGTATAAAAAACACGCAATAAAACAAAATAATATCTTACATGTGCAGTATGTGTTTTAAACACATGCCCTTCTACTCTACATTATTAGTCTGTCACATTGTCATTTCAATCAGTATTAGAACATTTGATGGTTTTTCATATTCAATGATGATCTTATTATACTGAAGTATTATAAAATAATAATTGTCTGCATATGGTGCTTTACATTTACACTTTTCAAAAGTTTTGACAATTACGTATTATTGTTTCTTCTATTGTAAACTTGTGAAACAAAATTATTACACTAGTTATTACATAATAAAATGTAAAAAAATATGCTTTTTGAATTTGTTTTAACATTTTTCATAAAATATTAAAGTTCTAAAAATTAAAAGAAATTAAAAGAAAGAAATGTGATTTTTAATTTGCTAGGAAAATAATTTAAAAAATTTTTATTATTCAAAAAAATTTTGGTTCATAACTTTATCTTTTTCTTGTGTGGCCATAAATGGCTGAAAATATATGCTTGGCATTAGATTTATCGCACTATGTAATATTTGTTTATGCTACCTTCATTGTTCAATCGAAATTTAGACGAATACATTTGGCTTATATTAAGTACTCAAATAAAAAAATATGGTAATGAAAAATGAAAAATCCAAGAAATTTATTTTAGATTTTTTATTTTTATTATATTTTCTTATTTGAATGCTTAATTAATAAGCCAAATGTATTTTCTAGTACATTTAAATAACACTAAATGTTATAAAATCTGTAATTTTATTAATATCAATATGGGTTGCATATCAGTACCGATACTAAAGAAGTATCTGCAAAATATTAAATTTACTTTTTTAATGATTTTATTTAAACATAGTAACTGTATGTGGAGTTTTGTGATATATTTTGTATTTTGTATTCTTGCGCCTATTCTTAGGTTTTTATCGTATAAACTTAATAAATAGTATTTTTTGATAAACATCTATTTAAATTTAATTAATATAAAGTTTAATGCAAACAAAATTATTGATACTACTATTTTAATTATAATATCTTAAATTTAGGATTTGTACATAGACTTTTGTGTCTGGCAATATATAAATAACAATAATACTGAAATATGTTTTATTGTTTTAGAAATATTCGAGACATTATGGAAAAAAAGATGGATTTAAATTTTTCCAAAAATTTAAATAATCATATTACATGGAGGATTAATCGCATAACAGCAGGAAGAATTTTAAGAAAATTATTTCCAAATCCTGTTGATACACCTAACTGGTGGGAACAAAGTACAGAAAAATTTATTTTCTTTGATGAATCGAAATCTCCATCTTATACATTAGTAAGACGTCATCTTATCACAAATTTTTTATTCGCATAAAATGCTGTCTCATAAAAAGATATAACTAATAAATTTTATTATTATTGATTACTGTTTAAATAGTAAAATATAACATTTTATTTTATTATGTCATATTATTTTGTGGCATTACATTCATTAATAATAGCTCTTGAATATATTATATTAGAATTAACCGTGTTGTTTGTAAAATGACTTGTCTAATAAATATAATTTTCAAAATTTCAGCCAAATCCTGAATGTAGTAATGTAATAATAAGATGTACAACTGGTACAAGATTGATAAAAATGATTGCAAGCCCAGAATGTATTGCATCTTGTGAATCCTTCACAGTATTACTATCTGCCGGTAAAACTTGTAAGTATTTTAACTCACAGTCATTTAAACAAAATAATTAATTTACGCTTAATTATCTAAATGATTTATTTTATTTTTATTGCCTAGGTTCAACATAAATTACACTACATTTAATATAAATTAACGTTTTCATTTGAAACACGTGTAATGATATTGTTTAAATAATTTAGTGTTGAAATATCTTATTTTTTCAGTATGGTATAATTGGTGGTACTGGCGACCAGTTAGTCTTCCAGCTTTAAATGCAACTAGTATTACCATTACCTATATGACTTCATTCTGCTGAACTATATTTTCCATTAATTAAATTAATTTTAAAAAACTATATTTTTACTAAAAGAATTTTCTATGTTAGTTTTTATTGTTAACCCATTTCTTTAGAAAAAATTTTTTGAACTTTGTAAATAAAAGATTAAAATATATTAACATTTACTCATAGCAATTTACATTTGTGCCTAATTTGTACAATTGTGATTTATATATGAATAACAATTGATATGGTACAAGAAAGAATAAAAGAAAATCAATACAAATAATTAATATAAATGAAATTTCAATTAGGGAATAGTGAAAAATCATAATGATATTTATGATTTTTGTAAAATTGGAATATTATTCTCCTTATATAAATAGACTATTTATTCCATAAGTAACAATATTGAGAACAAAATTGTACTTAATGAAAATAAATAGTTTCTAAATGACTTATTTTATAAAAATATAAATCATATTGAAAATATGCCAATAGAGACTGCTTTGGTGGAATCTTAGATAAGTCCTAGACAGTATAAATATTGTTATAAATCTGCTGTTAAGTAGCATGTACTGATAAGTGTGTATGTAGTATTTAGTTACTGTGTAAATTGCTAATTTTCTAAATTTCATTATGATCATATTTTATCAGAACATTAAGGCAAATTCTTCTTTCGGTTGTTTGTTACAGTTATATGTAAAAACATATAAAAACATCAAATAATAACAATAATGAAATACAAATTTGAGTGTACTTGTATTTTTTTACAATGCCATTACTAAAATCATTGATAATACAATGAATCGAAGAATATATCGAAGAATGAATTAAGAAAAAATTGTTTCCAATTATATTATTTCTTCAATTATGATTTCTAAGATGTATAATACTAAGTTCTGTATGCGATTGACAATTTAGAACAGAAGTTCTTATAAAGCTAAGTTATGTCTGTTTTATTGAAAGATTTGGTAATTCCATCAGAGAGAAAACATTTACGTATCACCATAGGAGTTAAGAATTGAAAGTAAAATTAAAAGTGCATTATGTTTTTATTTAAAAATAAATAAGTATATATGTATTTCTTAAAAATAAATAAATCTTTGTTTAATTCTGTTTAATGTTTAATCGAATTTTTGTTGTAATTTTTGTTTAAATAAAACAGGCACTAACGAAAGTCCAGCAAATACACATAATATTATAATACTATTCCATGACCACGTGTCACTAGACGAAGTTAAATTTTGTAATGTCTGACCTGCTTGAATAGCAACAAAAGATGGTGGGGCAACTCCGAAAAAAGTGCCTATAGTAAATGGTGCGAGGGGTACTCCAATTATAGGGCTGGCTAGATTAATGAACCAATTTGGAAGTAGTGGAGTTATTCGAAGAAATAACATGTAATTGAAAAGGTTGTCTTTGTGCTTCTTTACTGTTAATGTCCATTCTCTTGCTTTTTCTGGGAAATATTTGAAAAGCAATCTACGTCCCAAAATTGAAGAGAGGAGGTAACAAAGCGATGCTCCTACTGCACTGCAGCTGCATACTAATAATAAAGCTAAGGGAAAGGGAAAAAGAAAACCAGAAAGGATCGAGAGGAAAATAGAACCCGGAATAGCAAAAGTTTGTAAACTAAATTCATGTTAAGGGTTATTTTATGAATTGTACTTTTAAGTAGCTATATATATATATATATAA
>NW_016909928.1:139135-183377 GCF_001483705.2 Eufriesea mexicana
ATATAATATTGATATTTAAAAATAATTGCATGTAATATTATATACGCAAAACAAAATATTACTTAGACAAAAATTAAATAAGAAATTGCTAAAAGTTATAAATTACTTTGAAATTAGGAGATTAAATATTGAAGGATACAAAATGTACGTAACGAATAATCCAGCTAGCACTTGGAAATAATAAAGATCTTTATATCGTCCAAGGAGTTTGCCCAGATTTTTAGCTTCTTCAATGTGTAATGGTAACTTCATGTGTTGTCGTTCATCTCTGAAATAGATGTCAGAAATGGATAATATTTCTTTATATAGAACTTGCTTTATCTATCACAATTATTTCTTACTCTGTGAGTTCTGGAAAGCTTGTATAAACATAAAGTAACGCTGATAACGAAGTAATAAAAATCACTGCAACTGTTAAAATTGTTTGTTTTGTTGATGCCTCTTTAGAGGAATCTGGAAATGAATTTAAAATTTCATTAAAATATTAGTTTTTTAATGTAGTTAATTTAAATTTTTAATCTGGTTAACTTGAATGCTAATTAATAATTGAAAGTATTTATAAAAATTATCAATTAATTTTGTCTTATGAAAGTTAGTAAATTTATTCGTATTAAGGAAATTGGTAATATTTGAAATTTTTAAGTAAAGTAAGTAATATAGTAACACGATAGATAATTATGAAAGTATTTAAGTATAGAAGTATTGAAATTTAATGATTAAAATGGCAGTAAATTTAAAAATTAGATTAAATCGTAAGTAAGTTAAGATTATAGCGGAGCTATGTATAAATAAAATCCAGCATAAGAATTTTTCCTTTTGATTAAGAATGTATGAAGTTGGAATTTAAGGTTATGATTCTTTTAATTTTATTCATATATTATGAAATATTGAAATTTATAATAATAATGTATGGCTAAGACTGAAATATATAAATAACTTTCTTAAAATTTAAGTACTTTTGATAGAAAATCATTAACGAGAATAAATAAGATATTGTTAAAAATTGGCGTATGAATTTAAAAGTGATTTTTAATGAAAAATATGAAATCAGAGGTTACTTAAGGAAAATTATTATTTAGTTTACTGATAAAATATTGTATTTAAGGCGTTATCCTACCGATACTTTGTTTTATTCTAGTTTCTGTTTTCATAACTAGATCGTCACTGTTTTCTCAGAAATTAATTACTCGGAAATCCAAGATGGCGCGAAAGTAAGAGACTAGGTATCATTTTATAATAGCAAGCTGAATAATTACAATTTTTTTTTTACAAATTAATTCGTGATATTTGACATTTGTTATTTACTTGTTTATTTATAGCGGAAGTAGGTACTGTATTGTAACTCGAAAAAGAGAAAAAGAAAAAGAGAAAGAAAAAGAAGAAGAAAAAGGAAAAAGAAATTATACTTGGATTAAAATCGTTATTTATAATCATTACGTATCATTATTATTAGTTTCATTATATTGTTTACTTTTGTTATAATTTCTATGAATATTATCCTTGTTACTTTATTTCTTTTTATTAATCATTAATTATTTAAAGAGGTGAAAATCTCTTTAAATTAAATGCATCTGTTTAAAGAAAAGAAAGGAATGAAAAGAAATGGACATTGAACACAAGTTATAGACGTTGAAAGAATTAACAAAGATGAAAAATGAAATCGAGTTAAAATAATTTTAATCCGACTGCGAAAATTACACTTAAAAATAATTATATATATATATTCCATATATTATATATGCATATAGATTTTATGTACATATATAAATGTAATAATTTGTAAATGGCGAGTGTTCCTAATTTACAGATAGAGCGAAGGAAATGTAATTTTAAATCAATTGCTGTTATGTATGTCTTATTAGGTTTTACATGAAAATAATATCTTGGTTAAATAGTGAAATTACAATAAAGTTATGTTAGGAATCGTTAATTTGGTAAGAAGAGAATTGTTATTAGCGAAGGTAGTATAAGGACAAAAATTAGCGAAGTATTATCTTTTGGTGTAAAATTTGTATTTGCAGCAATAGGTAACGATGTTTAAAGCCATCGCTACTTTTTTTTTTTATTTCACCGCGTGGCTCCCTCTGTCTTCTTTCATCTTTTTCCACCTCTAGGTCTCTTTCCATATCTCTTTCCTTTTAGTATCTCTCTCCTTCTCATAAACTACTTCTCTTTTTAAGGGAGGATCGTGGGCGGAAATTAGAATAACCAGTCTAGTCAGTCGTGTTGTGGTCGGCGGTCGGTGCGCGTCTATTCGGTGGCGGCGGAGATTTTTTGAAATACCGCCTTTTCGCTGTCTGTTTTCTAATATGCCAAAAAGAATTTTTGTTAATTTTACCTTTAAAAAGATTTATAACCTGTAAAATTGTAAAATTTTTTTGTAAAACTGTATGATTAATCATTTACGTTTTGGTTCGGATGGAAAGATCAATGATTTTTTGTGTATTCTGGATATTTTTTTGTGGATATCGTCCCCGGTAATCAATCTTGGATACATCAATTCGATTACGTCATGACAGGCCTGCATTTATCGAAGGCAGCGTACGTACAATTACAATATATAGACATATAATATATTTCTTAATGTAAACGTTCTGCCAGCATGTCTTTTTTAATATCATTTTAATATCGTTTTAATATCATTTTAATATCGTTTTAATGTCGTTGCAACTAATAATATTAGTTGCTTTAGTTTGATCATTTTACCGCTATTTTATTTGATTTACCGTACCGTTACTGTCAAAACGCTGTTAGCTTATTTGTAAAATTTGAATAGTAGCTTATTCACTGAACGAAATTATTTAGGTATGTAAATAGTTTGGGCGACGAATAGATTTATACTTACGACTAATATTTACTAATTCATCTATTTAATATGTCTATTCAATTCGTATTCGAATAGGTATGTATCAGCAAATTTGAATTTAATATAGGTCGTGTTGAAAAATTACATTATATTTTCGCATTGTGCTTATTGTATGTGAAATATTTGAACGATAAAAGTGTGTAGACGTTGCAAGAGCGAATTTGAAATGTAGTATTTGAAATAAGATTTAAAATATAGAACGAAATTATTTCAGTTTCGAAAGGGTTCGAAACTTGTACATGTGTATTCGACGATACATGAAACGTACAGAATGTCAATGAGATTAGAATACTAGAGACTAGTAGAATATATGGTAGTAGAATATATGGTAATGGTAGTTGTTACATTACAGGACTAATACGTAATTAATAAAAACTGGTAAGTTCTTTTTATGTATTTATGTTTTTCTTTTATGTTGAATTATAAATTGTATGGTGGTGAATTATAAATGTGTATGAGAAATATTATAAATAAATGTTAGTAAATAGAAGTGTATAAAAATCGGAAATCGGAGTATAATAATCCTCTGTAGTTTTTTCCAATGATAACAGATAGTCGATAGTTGAAAAAAGAAATAGAAGAAAAAGTTAAATATTTAATGGAAGATTAGATAAAAAAATGATAAAAAATGATGAAAAATGATGAAAAATGATGAAAAATGATAAAAAAAAGTTATTCGATGGTAAATAATTGATATATAGTTATAAAATATGTCATGGAGACTCGAAGGAGTGTAATTATTATATTATAGTTATTTTGTCACGAAAATCTTAGTTTATTTTTTCGACTTTTATATGTTTCTGTGAAGGATAAAAGGGGACAAGAAGATATAGAGAACAATGATATATAATTTATAATTTGTAATGGTTTTGCTTCAGCATGATTCTAGTACGCGAACTGCGTATGTTTGCCATACAATGGCGAAGTAGAATTGGTAAAAGAGCGCGGATCAAATTTTAAATAGCCCGGGAGAAACCTTCACTACAGGTAGAACAGGTTACGCTTTCTATTTGCTACGACACAATTTTCTATTTTCCAATTCGATTCCTAATCAGTCGATGAAAATGGATCAACGGATGAATGGATGGATGGATGGATCGATCAATCAATCACAATATATAATTAATTGTAATTACAATAACGCGTAATTGAATTTTTATTCTTAGGAAATTCTCTGAATTTCCAAATCTTACCTTTTCGAAAATATTTGCATATTCGCGAATCCATGGCAATGTACATTGGCAATGTGCATACATATACGTACAAAGGTTATCGTTGGAAAGCGATTGTGGAATAAATTAGCTTTTATGAAAACAGTTAGCGAGAAGCTATTTACACTAATAACAAAGAAGCTTTTACTAATAACAGTAATTGTGTGAGCAATGGTTAGAAACGAGAATGTTGGACATTAAGCGACATTTTCAGCGATATTTATCAATATTTCAGGCGATATTAAGTTATCACACCGATATTAAGAGATATTTAGAGATATTTCGAAAAATGGCAGTAAAATCAGAACCGAATCGCGGTCAATTGATTCATGTTAAAACTATTCTAATACGTGCGCGTACGCATACTCATAAGGATGTATTGTGCTCGTAATACAACTACGGATGTAATTACATCGTAAACGAGCCGGAAGTGGAAACGGTCTGGCCAGTTTTGCCGGTTAAACGACTACTTTACACGCTCGATTATTTCAACGAATTGTCTGAAAGAATCGTTTTTGTTCTCACGTATGATTTATTTGCCCGGAAACGATATTGTTAAATACAAATGGAAATCGATCTTTCGTCTAATACCCTTTCGTATAATACCCTTGCGGAAAGAAATCTTACAGTCGGTATGTTGAAATAATACGTTATGTAAAATATAATATACATTAAAATATAATTACATTAAATATAAATTACATTTTTCTATGCGAATGGGAAGGTTTGAAAGTGATATTTGAAAAATAATATATAGTAATATTATCCCCAGGCCAATGTTAACGTTATCTAATTGTGAAACGTTTGAAACATGTTCTCTTCGAATAATCATTGCATTTATTATTATAATTTATCCGAAACTGCCCAATTACCATTTTCTCCATTCTTCTTAGATTTTTATCTAAGCATGTTCTATGCATTTAGTTATAAGTTTATAAGTTTATAATTGAATTTCGAAAGTTACGAATGCGTAGAATGGTTTCAGGCTGGTTTCTTCAGGCTTCAGGTATAAATTTCTGTAGTCAGTTGGACGTTATGCGATTTATGCGATTAGAATTTTACGAATTTTACGAATTTTACGAATTTTACAGAAACGAAGAGCGTTTTATTTGCAAAGTTAGCGATGGCAAGTTTTGCAGGAAAGCACGAAAGAGACACGTGTTGGTTTCAGGTGATGCCTCGGGAACCCAATTGGGTATATCTGTTGGTGCGTGTATCGGCCGTGCTGCTGTTATTAGTCGGTCTTCGCAAGGCTGACTGCTCGACATCCGCTCCCCGATATCCGGTCTGTAAACCGGGTTTCGAATTTTGGTCGGTCGAGCGTACCACCTGTTGGCCTTGCACCAGATGTGCTCCTGATTTCACTTTGAGCCCCTGCGCCATTTACAAGGATGCTATTTGCGGACCACTCTCCGCTCTCGAGCTCGATTGGTCTTTTCTTTCGAGCAGGAAAAGACCGGAAACCGGGCAAAGAAGCCTCGAAGCGGTTACTTCGAAGATGTTATGGAGATTTCCAGAGTTGAGAGAGGATGAAGAACACGTTGAACGGAAATCGAACGACTTTATCGACGATTCGGAGCGGCGAGATATTCAATCGAGAACGAAGGACCAGGTGCGGGTTCTATGCTTTTTAAGCATCCTTCCGATAAGGAAATTTATCCTGTTTCTAAGATCTCTGTGTGGACCTTGAAATTCTAGGGATCGAACGGGCCTCGTACGAGAAGCGTAGCTACTTGGAGGGAAAGAATCCACTGGGATTGGCAAACGATCGCGCTGATTCTTGCCGTTTGTGCCTGCATATTATTTTTTCTGGTCGCAGGATGCTCGGCTTTGGTCTACGCGAGGCAGTGGCGTCGGATGAAGAAAAACTTCGAGCCCGGTAGGAAGTAAACCTTACTTTAGTCGTTTAATATTTCTTATTAACATTTCTTATTAACATTTCTTATTAACCGTTGCGTACGCTTGGTTAGAGTTTATCATTTATTTTTCCAAATTTACTTAAATACCTACCGATTTATAATTTCCTCGTAATAATTTCGAAAGGATAATAATGGCGAAAGGACGGCGATGTAGGCCGACGAGGAGGAGATATGGGGCCGTTCTGATATTCTGTTACATTCGATTCCGAAGGATCGTTACGCGTTTCCTTGGAGGGGGATAAAAAGTCCTTTAAAATGCAAGGCAGATTTTCTTCATTAGAGGGCCGCTCACGACCTCTGCTCACCTTGGCTTGATCTATCACGCCCGGATATGACGTCCCAGTGTTCGATGCCTCTCGTTTCTTTCGTGATCGCCTCCCGTTCCGCGTTCTTTTTATACTCATTTCTCATTTATCAACTTACTTATGTCATCCGTCCATTCCGACGTGTATATATCGTTTGAAATCCTATTTCATCGGCTATGTTAACGTGAAATGTAAAACTTTTTATCGCGGCTTCTAATCGCCGTGCCGCGCCGTGCCGCGCCGTGCCGCGCCGCGAGCGCATCGTATCATCTGAAACAGTTGCATTTCGTTTTCAATTAATAAACGAAAACGTTTTTCAGTTATTTCCAATTATCTATATCATTTACAATCGTTATTAATCGTTATTAATCATTATTTCTCATATAATGATATAATGATTCATTTTTCGGTTATTCGGCATATCTCGTCAATGGTATATCTCCTTCGAAGACTAAAATAAATCTCTTTGCTCCGATTTTCCATCCGATCCGAGGATATTTATTTATCGTTTACACGTGAAATAAAACTAATACCTTTTTATTCCATTTATTCCATTTATTCCATTTATTTCACTCATTTATTTCATTCATTTTCATTTTCTTTTCCCTTCAGTCGTACATTATTTACACGAATGCAAAAATTTTTGTTTAACCACGCGATATGTCTAAATAAATTTCAAAAATCAAGCTATCGAATACGTTCATTTTCTACAGTTCCGTTCTACAGTTACTCGTGCGAATTTCGTTACATCATTGTATTTAGTGTCACGGATAGAAACAAATATTCGTAATTTTTGTAATTAATATTTCCACAGTGCTATCTATAGAATAGAAGATATATTTATTATCCGCACAGAGATACATATACGTGTACTAATTAGTCGAAACTAGTGAAATGAAATGACAGATTTTTTATTCGTTCGATCAACTTGCACCCGATTGTTCGTGTGATTGAGCCGTTCAAAGACGGGGAAAGGTAATGCAGGGGAAGGTCGTTTAAATTTTTCGTTATCTTTAAATAACACTGTGTACGAAATCACGCGATTCGACTTAAATTCGTTTTAAATTCTTCACGGCTCTGTAATATACTAGTACTGTAAGGTATAAACGGTCAATGTTTGCAAATTGCCGTTACCATGTTCACGAACGTGTATTTGAACGCGTGTTCAAGATCGATCGTTCCTCGAGAATACGTGGATCTCGCGACCAATACGCACCACATAGATAGAAGGAAGGTAGAAAAGAGATGGAAGAGCGAGAGAGAGAGAGAGAGAGCGGGATTCGAACGGTGTTACGATCTACGTTTGTACGATGCTACTATCTACATTTGCATAACGAGCGTTACGCAGAACTCATCAACGCCGGAACTCTCTCTTTTCCCCTCGACTCTTCCCGACTTAGATACCAACTTTTCCCCTTTTCCTCTTCCCCATCTTGCTACCACCCACGTTTCCCGGGGAAGCGTATTATTCAGCGATGGAATCGATCCGTTCGATTTCCTCGTTTTTTACGTCTGTATTCATCTACACTTGCATTACTCTCTTTTCACCCGGCACGTTTTATCGCTTAAACATTACGTGTACATTACGCGTACATTACGCGTACATTACACGTACATTACGCGTACATTACGCGTACATTACGCGTACAACAACAATTGCGTTCGTGTTATATCGATTTTACGCTTTCTCACCGCAAGTGAGAATCTCTGAGAGAAGAGATTTGGAAATTTCGAAATAAAGCGTGTCGCGGTGGACAGGGTTAATAACGAAAAGGAATTTACGATGAAATTTCATTTCACGTTAGAATTAGAATATACAAGAATATATGAAAAAAAACTGGTTCATTTATCTCTAATGAAGAATGTTCGTTAGAGAGATATATCGATACGCATATACGTGTATACGTAAAAATATATTTACCGTTGTTAATGATGCTTCGACTAATCTATCCTATCGTCGTATATTTTTTCCCTCTCATTCTCGCAAAGATTAACGATATTATTATATAAATTAACGGTAAATAAAGTCCAAGTGTTAAAACGGCGATTAAATTTCCTTTTTCAAGCTTCTACGCGCAAAGCGGATCAGACAAAGCGTTTCTATAGCGTTGGTAAAATCTAGTAGTTGTTTGTAACTTTAATCAACGAAAATAAAGCGATGTCAACGAAAGCGTAACCAAAGAGGTATACTTATGCCAAGTTTTCATATCTTGGATAAATCTTGCTCACTTACTCCTCTCAATTGGAATCAGAAAGTATTTTCTTATTTTCTCGGCATTAGTACCGTTTCATTGCTGGCTCTGCTTACTAAAGGGGACCGAGGATAGCCTGTTTCTCCTGTTAGATTCCATTACCTGGTCCCTCTACCAATATTCTTCAATCATAACGAATTAACGATAATTCTTCACTGGGAATCTTCGCAAAGTGATTTGCATTATTCTATACGTATATGTATTTGCAATTATAGTAATTCTTTTCAGATATTACTCTTAATCCTTTTTTCATTTTCGTAGAGACTTTCTGAAAAGAGAAAAGGAATCACTCTGCGAAAGAGAAAAAGAAAAAGAAAAAGAAAACATATGGAAAAGGTATCATATCGAAATTGCCTTTGCTAGCGAAAAAGGAGAAGAAAAGAAAAAAATGAGAAAGAAAGGAAATTCTCGAAATTCTCGATTCTTCGCCGTTAAAAATCCATTCGTTTTTCCTCTTTTTCCTATTTCATCCCCCTTTTCTCATCGAGAGATCAACATTTAATCGATATTATAAGCAAGTTTCTACCAACGAGATTTCAAAAGATACAATTTAAGAAAATATTTATTAGACAAGTCACCGCTGATAAAGCGTTTATTTTTCTAGCTGAATAGTTCTTCGACCTGGCTAGCTAAGGTTTTCTTTAAGAGGGGAGAAAAACATGACTTTAGACCGGAGCGAGGCTATCGTTAGATTCATCCCATGGGGTCTTGAGAAAGCAGAACCGCATTCCATAGTCGTTCAACTCGCATTCCATCCATGGGTAGACGATACACGATCGTTTCAACTTCTTCTACTAAATTTTCGTATTCCAAATAAATTATTCAATTTCGTAAACGTTGAATCTTTCAACGCTTCTAGATCTCGTATTGAGCTAAAATTACTCAAAATTATTTAATTGGCACATCCTGCCAACCTGCATTTAGTAAAAAATTAAATTTTAATTAACATTAACGCATCAACGTTTACTTGCATTTTCTTATAGCGTAATTGTACATTTTATATATTATTTACATATTATTGTTTCTTTAAAATAATTTTGATTGTCAGTGGTAAAGAGAAATGTCAAATTTATATTATACTAATTTATCTCGTAATATACGTGTAATTTACGCGCGAATGTGTAATTTATCAAAATTTATCAATTTATTTTATCGATGTAGAATTCAAATTCGCTTATCATGCAGTTTATGACAATTGAATTACCATCGTGTCCGCAGAATGACCATTCATTCCTGAACCGTAAATGCGTTTTGGTAAACCGATTATTTTCGAAAATGAATTGACAAGACACCGTATAGCATCCATTGAATATCGACACATCCGACAGTTTTTCTAGTAATATACTCCTCCTTCGAGTAAACCAAGGTTTAGTTAGCTTCGGTTTAGTTTCCAGTACTATATCGATAAGAGATATTTTACCTCGTTTTATCCATCTACCGTGTCACTTTGTCGCTCTTCTGTCCTTTTCATTTCTTCTCTTACTATTTTTCTTACTTTTCTTTACGTCTTTCTATGCACATGTTCTGCAATAGTGATAATCATGTTAGAATAAAGCAAGTTAAAGAAATTTACGTGAAATTTTGTACGAAATAAAGTGTATGGGATATTTCCAGTAGGCCTAGAAGAGATTTCGGCTCGATTAAATTTAATGGTCAAGGCGGAATTAGCCGAGCTAGTCGCTGGTACACCCATAAACCCTGCTGATCCCGAAACAAGATGCCAATATCTTGAGAAACTTTTGGGTAAGTCAATCTTTTTAACCGGCACATTTACTTGTATTTTTACTTGCAAAAATATCCTTCACACACGTTCATGAAATATTTCGTTAAATTAACGAATTCAACAAAACGTTCTTTCCTCGAAAGATGAGGAAGAAACGGAAAATCCATTTTACTATACTTTTACTATATTTTTACTACAAAGAGGAGATCAATTTTCCAATTTATGTCATAGACATCGGTGATGTCATAAAGATCGATTAGTGTTCTTTTTTACGAAATTAAGATAAAAATCTTGCTTTAGCTCTCGTTCCTTTCTCAATTTCCCTGTGAATTTGGGAAATTTTGAAATGTATAAACAAAAGTGAAAGAAAAGGACATTTCTTTTTCGTAATCACACGAATATTTATACGATAATAACCGAAAATGAAATATTTATCTATATTTTAATATCGATATATAATTATAACTTAAAATCCTTTAAAATCATTTCAAATTTCAAATTTCCAACGGTAAAGTTAAATTTAGTATCAAAAGTTAAATTTTGACCAAAAAATTCTCGATATTTCAACATATTTGCTTTAACGTCCAACACTTGGATGACACTTCGATTTACGGGTATATAACGGTAAAGTAGTAGGCATATAAAACGGGACCAGATTGGCTATTGTATGTTCAAATATACATCATTCTTTTTTTTTACTTTACATCCATTATATAGAAATGCAAGTATTTCTAGGAGTAATATACAATAGGAAAGATTATAAGAAAGGGATATAGAATATATGTGTAAATATATTAGATAGGAATATTGTGAATTTCTTTATTTTGCAGACCGAAAGAGAGAGACACCTGTGATGATCGATTGGCCAGAAGTCAGCGGAAACGTTTACATAGAAGACGGAGAGCCTTCGAAAGGGGAGAAATTGCAAATCGCTAGAATTCATCGAAATATCGAAACGATATTAAATCAAAAAAGAAATTTCAGCGATTCATAGGAACGCAAGTGAAGGAACATGGGTAAAGGAAACTACTTTTGAAGAAGTTTCAACTAAAATTTAAATCGACGACAATATTTATATTCGTATTTACGACTCGTTCTCCAACGCGGGTAAGAGAAAAACGCCGGAACGTACAAAATCATATTCGCTGATCGTGAACAAGCAATTTCTATTAATTTTTAATAATTTAATAACTATATCTTTTTATATAATTTTCTTTTCCTCTTTTCCTCCTTTATTCTCTTTTATTTTCTTTTTCTGCTTTTCCTTTGTTTTCTATTATTATTTTTTTTTTTTTTTTTTTTTTTTTTTTTTTTTTCCAGGTAGAGATAGATCTGTAAGGAGGAGGAAGAAATCCTCGCTCCAAGTCTTGAAGCTCGAACATGATCGAGCGACGATCGACTTGGCCTGTTCGATTATTTATTTTTTCTTATAAGCTTTAAAAGCTGCCATCTTTGTAATATAACTGTGCGATGTATGTATACCGAAAGAGGAAATAAAATGATGTAAATCGTGGAACGGAAATTCTATGTGATTCCTCTTCTTGTACGTAAAATGAAAACTCCAAATAGTTGTTTAAGTCGCTAATTTTAATCATCTTAAAATTACAGATACGTTTTATATTAAAATAATTAACGTTATGACACGCAACCTGTACAGATCGCATTTTGAATCTTCCAGAAAAATATTCCCTAGAAATAGACAGTTTTTTCTTTTTCACTCACGCCTACTTGCATTCGTCCTATTTTCTTTTCTCTTCTCTTCTTTTCTTTTCTTTTCTTTTCTTTTCTTTTCTTTTCTCTTCTCTTCTCTTCTCTTCTCTTCTCTTCTCTTCTCTTCTCTTCTCTTCTCTTCTCTTCTCGTCTTTATTAATATTCAAATTAATATTTAGATTTCTTAACCTTTGAACTAACGAAAATACTCTTTTTATTTCCTTGCCCTTTTCGCTTTTGCTTTTCATTTACAACTACGATATCTGATCCGGTCTATGTCGAAAAGTATCAGTGTGCTGTATATGGCGTACGAGAGTTTACCGAATTAATTTTTGTTATATTCATTAATGCGGCAAAAATAGCGTGATGATTAAGAGAAGAAAAATCAAGACGGATTTTCGATACGTGAAATTGCGCGACACGTCTATATTGTGCAAAACGAATAATTGGCAATCGTTGGATGATATTGTGCGCGCGCGTGCATGTATGCATGTATGCATGTATGCATGTATGCGAGTTTGTGTACCCGCGTGCATGTGTAATGTATGTATAGAACACATACGTATGTACGTATGTACATACATACGTAGATATTACAAAATTTACGCACTTTCGTTTATGATACTTGAAAAATATTGGCGTTTAGATTAAAAGATTTACAATTTTTCCGATTATTTATTTCGTATGTTTTATCGAAAGTAAAAATGTTGAAAACACTGCGTTTTGATAGCGACATGATTTGCAGGATCATCCATAGTGAAATGTAACACAGTAATATTACGTTTTAGCTACGGTAATGATAATTAGAAGTATTAATCGAAGACTACCCTAGTTTGTGATATATGTTTCTAAAATTTCAATTCTCTCCTTTCGAATCACCTTTGCTTTTTACAAATTCTCTTGTCAATTTTAATGGAAGTACCATCAAAATATCAATACCAACAACAATTATACGATGTCGATGATTCGTTTACTTTCGGAAGATGGTGTGGCTTTCAATTGCATTTCGATTTAGATGAGTTCGTAATTATTTGATTTTCAAATGACATGTAAAAAAAAAACAGTTGTCAACTTTTCTAATGAATCTGTCCATTGATGCTATATTAGAAATCTTTTCAGTGACGATATGTTTACATCGCACACCATCCATTCGAATTGGTAAAATATCGAATAGGAACGTATTTCCTAAAATATGTATCGTTATAGTTCAAGATTAAATCGATATACGTATCTTGAAAATATTTCCTCGTCGATAAACATTGGCAGCTTTCGATTCAGTACCTTCGATACCTGCTCCCTTCGATCGATAATGGAGATTTCGACTTAAAATCTGGCTCGAACGTTGACTCGTAGCTGTATTCGAAATCTAGTTTCGAAACCTGGTTCAAGTTCAAATAGAACTCGCTTTCTTTTTACCGAAATTCTTGGAAATTCTTGTAAATTCTTGTAAATTCTTGTAAATTCTTATCAATTGGATTATCAATTGGTCCTTCTTTTATCTTTCGTCGCACGGTAGATGGCGAGAAGATGCTGGCAATTTGTTTCAGAGAAAATAGAATACCCAGTAGATGGCGTTGAACAGCATGAAACTAACCGGAAATATGATTCTGGAATACTTGTCTATAATATTCACATCTTTGATCTTGGGCATCGATACGCGTAGAACAGATGCTCCTCTTCGTATTGCATGTAGTACCTGCAAGCATTATATATTTTCTTTATCTCATTTTACTTGCTACTTATTTTAACGAAATTTCATTTACTTTCTTTACTTAGATTTAGTTTCTGTTTAACCTAATACTTATACAAATAACTAATTAGCTGATTTCTTTGATCAACCATTAAATTCTCACGAGGTATTCTCACGAGACTCTTTCTTCTCCTTCTCACGAGTCATTTTCCACTCGTTGTCTTTTACCCAATTATTTATCCGTATATAATCCGTTTAGGCCGATTTCATCGTACGAATTTCTATCAATTAATCCTTTAATCATCAACATCTCTATCGTAGGACGAACAATTTTTCTACTATTATCCTTCCATTCCAAATTATAGGGGGAAGATGGCACGAGATCTCCAATATGCAAATTTACATTTTATCGAATATTACTGCTTTATTAGTTAAAGAAAAAAAGAAAAGAAAAGAAAAGAAAAGAAAAGAAAAGAAAAGAAAATTCTCATATGCATTTTTTAATCTTTCTGTGCTTCGAGATCGACGATCAATATTCCTGCGCGACACTCTATCCTGTATACAAATTTCTACATCAATTGTACGCGAGGATGAAGAATTATCGACTTAAAGTATGTAAGGACTTTTTCTTTGTGTAAACGAAAAAGGGAAAGGTATAATTGACAGTTAGCTTCGAAATGAAAAAGATTACGAACCCCTTTTGTCCTCTTAATAACTGTTATATAGTATTTGGGCTAACGACTAAAATAGTTTATGGCCTATCGTTTGGAAGGCCAGAAATCGAGGAATTTAACGAGAAGAGTTTCGATTATCCCAAAGCAGCCAGTCGGATTTAACTTTAACTTACACGAGGGTTATAAAATGCGTTTCTTTCGTAAATTTTATTCCGTGTATTTTTAATTACCAATAATTCCGGTTGAAACGAAAATTTCGTATGAACAATTTATGTTCTACACACACGATGTAATCATATTTTTCATATCATATTATTAGCTGTATTTTCTGAATGAAAGAATACAGATTTCTTTTTTATTTCTAGCATTGAAGTCTCGAAAGAGATTTGTTTACATACTAAGAAAAGTATAATAGAACAGGTAATAAGGTTACAATAACATTGTAAGATCTTGTCTCACAAAAAAGACAAACTGAATATAAATGCAGATGCATCGAGCCAAATAAAAATAATTAATTCGATATAAACGATAGAAAGAGGAGGTTGTAAATCGTGCTTGTGAAATCGTTTAAACGAAATAGTAATGACCTGTTTGATTAGCAAAGAGAGGAGAAGGCCACACGACATGATCAATGTCCGGTTTAGCATCCAACACTTGGAATCATTAACAATGACGAAATAGAATTTGGAAAGAATCAGGTGACTCGTGACTAGCAATAAGGTGAATTTAGTCATTATCCGAAAGAGAAACGAAATAGTGTCCTTATTCCGGTTATAACGTAGCGGCTATTAATTATTAACCAGAATTGACCAGAATTAACGAGAATTAACGAGAATTAACGAGAATTAACGAGAATTAACGAGAATTAACCAGAATGAGACTCGAGGACTATAATGCAACACTCTGAGCAGTAAAAATCGACTCCTGACTATTAAGAGAGCTTTTCATGCAAATTTCAAGTTCGAGACATACGCTCGCGCTTTAACGACTCAAGTCATTCGTCATTTTGCTACCGTCCGTGAACATAGAACAGGCATGATCTTTATTAATGACCGAATGAAATTATCTCACTACTATCTCATAGTTATAAAGGTTATATTTAGCGATAGACGAAAGATGAGACGAAAATTCCGATTCATTGCAGAGACGTAATTGAAAAAGTTCCTTCCTTCTCCGTATTCTATTTTTAGAAAAAACATCTTGGAAATTACTCAAGTATTTAGAAATAGGAAGACTTATTAGTGAGGATTTTCATGATATAAATATCATACATGGATCTATGATAAGTGAAAGGATGTTTCGATTTTGCTAACGATATATTAACTATAACTAGAGTCGGAGTGACTCTAGTTCGGACATGAGCCCAAAGCCAATCTAACAATCATATGTTGGATTTGTTGCAGTTTATTTCTGAAAACTTTCCCACGTGGAAAATAAATGAAACAACTATAATCAATTATAGACGCACGTAACTTTAGCGAAAAAGCAAGAGAGTGTTAAGATCAGCGTTGCATCACGCACAGGGTGGCACGTACAGTGGAGACTGTAACTTAATAATACATATTTATATTTTTATAACATCTAAACTTCTACTTGGAAAAGTTGTAACGAGCTAAGCAACTTGTTAATAAATCTTGTAATTTCGCTGGATCTAGCAAAAGTATTAGCAATTTTAATTCGTTCAAGATCAGCAAGAATCATTTTTTCCCTATTATTAAAGTGAATAAAAACGAATTTACGAGAAGGAAAATTGAGAGGTGTAAGAATTTTAAGAGGTTAAAAGAATTTCGCTCAATGATACCGATTGCTTTTCACAAAGGATGGAGGGAAGGAAATATGTTTATGGAGAAAAGAGCAATGTCATCATATATCTTACACTAATTACACAAACCTAACCTAACCTAACCTAACATATTCGATAAAATATTCGTTAGCATTGTTACCACTAACATCATAACTCGCTATTCTTTTTTCTCGTTGTAATTGTATTTATCGAGCTACCTTCGCACATAAAGTTTCATTGGAAGAAGAACGATATCGAGATTCATCGTAGAAGAAATACTTGGTGCATAAGCATCCTTGTTATCAGAAACGATCACGGTAAGATCAAGTTAGGTAGCGAATAACACTAGCAAATGAGAAAAGAAAGGAAATATAAAGAAGAGAATGGAATTGAGAAGGCGGAAGAGAATAAAGCAATATAAATCGCAGCAAAAATAAGACGCGTCTCTACGACCTGTGTTATGAGGTAACTCTATCAATTTTCCACCGGTGTATCATATTGTAGTTACACGTTGTATATAAGTACGTACTTACGGTGGCCCAAATGCAACTATTACTGCAACCATTTTTTCATTATTCCCGGTTACAATAATCTCTTTTTTCTCCAAGTCTCGCTGTTAATGAATTTCCTCTTACCGATTATTTTTAAATTTATCAACAAAGTAGTTAACAAGGGTCTTTCTCGTTAGAAAAAGTCATTCTATGTATGGAAAAAAGTTGTTGGAAATGTCGATATGTTATAAAAATAACACATGTAAATGTTGAAAAGATAATTTCAGTTATATAGGAAAATCAATCTAGGATATAACGTGTGAATAAATAGTTCATAAGACCTAAATTTCAAGAGAATAAATGTTTGAAATGTTTATATAAACGTTAGATAAGGATTGGGGGTTTAGGCGAACTGCGCCCTGTACCCTCCCGCCACTCTCTCGCCACGAGTCGGTAAGTCGCTCTAGAGAAATACTGAAAAATAGATATATGTAGATTCTGTAATACCTGCTAGTTTTTAATACAATGCAAACTCAAATACTTGGATCGGAATTGAAAAGATATGAGAAAAATATTTTATCGAGTGAAACGAAAGAGAGTGTCGACAAAATCGTGGTTAGCACCATCGATCGAGTAATAAATCTTTGTGAAAAAAAGTAAGATCAAAAGGAAAGATAACATTTTTCCATTTAATTATAAATATCGACCTGTCGGACTTGTCTTTTTCATAACGTTTACTCGAAACATTTCTTTCTATTTATCCAATACGTAAATATCGTTTATTTCAAAAGTTATAGGTAATCGAGTATGAAGCACATCGATTTACAGTTTACACGAATTGTGTCAAGTTTTCAAATATTATCCTGCTATCTTAATTAAACTATTTTAACAACATTCGTTCTATTTACAATTGTGGGCAACTTTCACCGATACCGCTCGCTCGTCTTCCGGCGGGAGAAAGCGCTTCCTTGGATTTCTAGGAAGACATAACCGAGGTTCAAGGACAATGGATACATATGAGGATGCTCAGATACCATTCTCGACCGTCAGGATCGAAGTTGGACCGAAAAGGACATAATAAAATACCTAGTTACCGTACCAAACGTTGTCTGATGTAATCTCTTACGCGATATCTGCCACCATAGTGACAACTGTATACGCAGCGAGCTATTTCTATCTACTATATAGTCTTCTAATTAATTGCGATTAATTGTGCGTATTATAATTTACAACGCGTTGTTTCGAAATAGCATTAACGAAACACACGGAACGCAAACATGAATTTATGAAATATAAATCAAGAAAAACAGGTTGATAGAAATCTTTTGAGAGGATTTTTCTTAATAGAAGAAAAAAAAAAGTCATATAAATAATTTTGACTCAACGAAAGATTCCAGTCTGAGATTAGATAAGATAAGATAAGAAAAATGGCACGTATTTGAACGGAATCAAAGTGTTTTTAACTAATTGTAAATCAAAGAAGATTACACCCTGCGGTCTTCGGTATTTTAACATACATCTTTCGAACAAGCCGAAAAGTTGTAAAATAGTAATAAAATAGAAAAATTCGTTTTCGAACGATAGCACGTCTAGCACTAAATAAAATAAAATACAATAAAAAATTGAGACGAAAAAATCGAATTCTTTGATATTTCAAAGATCAATTTCTGACCAATTTCGTTTAAAAATGAAATTTCTAAAAGTGCAAAATATCGGAGTATATATCGGAGTTTATATCGCGGAAAATTTAAGAGAAGATTCGTTTACATAGGATGGAATAACTTTCGAGATATTTGTCCGATATTTGTCGAAAGATTAGGTTTGTCGAAAAATGCGTTTGAAAGTAGTTGTTCGTAAAAGTCTGTAACTTTGCTAATTTTTCGAATTTTCACATTTTTCGTTATACATTCGTAGCTACTATATTAAATATTCTTTAAATATGGATGAAGCGGAAGATTGATCTTTTTAAGATTTCAGATCAGAACATTTTCTTAACGATAAATATGCGCGATATAATAAATGGAGACAATGAAAATTAGTACGCAGCGAGGAAACGTTAAGAGGAGCTTATTGTTAGACGACGAGAAGTTGGCTGATGTTGGGACACACCGCCAAAGCTTATACGCGTATATAAGGAGAGGCCACTTTTCCTGCAAAAGAATTATATGTATTCCGCTCGGTATTAATCCTTCGTGTACCTGGTAAGAGAAGATATTCCATATCTTATATTCCATATCTTACAATTAGCGGTATCCCTACGGTATCCCTACTACAGCTATCTCTACTTCCTCCCATCTTTTCCTCAAACCGACAAAGCAAAGTCGACAACGAACCTTCTGCCAGACGAATTTTTACTTTTATTTAACGCTAAAAGTAGTCCGAAATAGTAATTTTATCTATTCCTTTCTTTTCATCCTACTATTATACTTAAATTATCGTTATTTAACAATGTATATTCCGCTACATATGGCAATCTAGTGCTAATAAACTTTAATTAAATAAATGAAACTGCGTTAGGATAAGCATGAAAGACTTACTAGTATTATTTTTGCCTGAAATGTACATTTCATTCAATGTTTTATTTCGTTGTTAATTATTTTGTAAAAGTTATTTTCTAGGTTCACTAGAAATTCGATATGAAATAACGTAGATTCTGCAAAGGATATGTTATCGTTAAAGGCGCAATTAGGATGTTTTCGATTAAGCAATAATAAAAAGAAATAATAAAAGCGTTTGTAAGCTTGTACGTATGCGTTGCGTTATTCTGTGAAAATCGTTGGTACGAAATTCTAATCAAGTTTAACGATATATTCGAGAAATATTTTCTACTTCGAACGAACGTTGCGTAAGAAGAAATGTGGAGGAAAAGTGATCTCGTACCGAGAAACTAAAGCAAATTATAAGTTAATCCTTGTTGAAGGAAAACGCGGGAAGCGAAATTTTGTAATGTTACCTTAGGTTTATGTTGCTTAGGTCCTCTGTATCGAAGACCAGCGTTCCTCCCGTACGTGTTGTAGGCCGCGACTCTGGAAATTCGAAAGCTAGGGGGAAACTTGGCCGGATCATGTTCTCTTCCGGTTCCAGGCGTCGAACTGCTACTAACCAGACCTGATCTGTTCCGTATACTCGGCAGAGGAGACATCCTGAGATCTTGAAGCTCTATTATGTCCGCCTCCGTTGAACCAGGAAAAGGAGAACTTGCTTTGCTTCCTATGAGATTATAGTTTTTTTCGTCAATTTTTCATTTTCATTCTTCGTTCTCCATGCAACGTTAAAAGATACAGACATTTTCTTTTTCTTTTTATTCCTCGAAACTTGGGTTAAGCAGTTTTGGATCGTTCTAGATCGGTCTCTGTGTTCGAACAATATCGATTTGAATCTTTCTCGAAACGATTTATCTTTCTGCCGGATTTTCTAAACGAAATTTCCTTTCTTTCGAATCAATATTTGCGTGATTGCAGTCTGCGAGATAATTACAACCTTTTGATAAATATTTCGATACAACGTGTTACATTTTTCATAATTATAAATCGAAACGAAATCATCCTACATCACATATCGTTTTCATAATATATTCCGTTCGAGCTACCTGACCTAAAGGCCAAAGGAAGAAAAGAACTCGAGTAAACTTAAAATTACCCATGATTCGTGGCTCTGAAGTTTGAAATTTCATTTGAATCCTGCACATTTCGCACTTTATCCGGGTAAAACACGTTTTAACCGATATTGCTCGAGTAAAGATGGGTTTACGAGTTCTCATAATTTCTCATAATTTCTCATAATTTCAAGTTTTCACTAGAAGATTTTAAGTATATCCAGTAAAGCTCTTCTAGCTTTATCCGTAACACGACGGTATGCGATTTACGAACAAACGCTTTGTTACAGTGAGGTTAGATTTCATTTATCCGACGCGAGTAGTTACGTGTTTTCTTTATACGGAGAAGTGGCGCATTCATTGACATTCCGTGAAATACTCCGACACTTTGTAGCGTAATTAACTCGATTGTTTATCGATAGCGAAATTGCATCCGAGCAGAAGGATATGATTTTCAAAAGGGAATTTCAAACTTTAACTAATTTCCAAGTGTCGAGTTATTTTTCATCGTACTAATCGTTTTTAAGACACGCAACCGTTTGTTAAGAAATCATAAAAAGCGTGTAACTACGTAGAATGGATAAACGTTTACGACACCGAAACGGAGCGTTTATTCTTCTTTTCGCTTCTAGATCGAGTTTCTAGACAAATCAAAAATTTAATAACAAAAGTATAATAATAATAATAATAATAATAATAATAATAATAATAATAATAATAATAATAAATAATAACATAGAATCACACAGTCTCTACTAGGCTGGAGAGTACTTTGACTCTAAATTTCTGCAGACTAGGGACTAGAACTAGCTCAGTCTCAACTCTAACTCTCGAACTCTTGAAAACAACAACTCTTACTAAACTCTTATTAAACTCTCTCTCTCTCTCTCTCTCTCTCTAAAGAATCTTAGAAAAAACTGCTACTGAACTGCCTCTCTCTTCCAGAACGGGTCCTTTTAAGTCCGTCCGAAAGACAAGGGCCTCTCAAGGGCCAGTGGAAGGAGGAGAAAACTCCCTCCACGCTAAGCTCAGGGGTGGAGGAGACTCCTCCTTCCGGGTTATCACCCTCGCGGAGACCTTTCCCGAGAAGTGACCGCGGACACGTCACCTTCGGTTTACGACGGGGAAAGCCGGGGTTGCGCGAGACCACCTCACGTGGCCAAGCCCCAACCTCCTACGACCCATCTGGCAGCCAGACCCTAATGGGTCTTCTAAACCTGGCAAAGTGTTCCTGTAGGGACTGTAGGACTATCGCACCCTAATAATGCCTAAAAATATCCTACAATAAAAAATAACAATTCCTATCAAAATGGTTACGAACCTCACTCACACCCACGACTGTCTGTAGCTTGTAGTTGTGGTTATTTAACATGAAGTAAGGTAAAATGAAAAAAAAAATTGTTTGTCACATACTATCGATTTACATTCTCTAAATTTTTTCTCTATTTTTCTACGCATAGCGTACTTTTACCCATAGCGTGTTTCTACGTCTGAAACAGGTTAAGATAAATTTATTTTACTTTTAGTTCATTTGGTTATTTTATTTGGTTTTAAATCAAGCGATAAGTAGATAAAGCTGTCGTCTAAATTTGAATAGTATTTAATAACATATAACAATAACGCTAACAATATGCATCATGGAGGGGGAAGTCGGACAAGATGGACTCTTATTTATAATTCGTCGTTACGTTGCCATTTTGCCCTCTATCGAAAAGATAGAAAATATAAGAAGAACACCCCGATAAATTATGCGTTTAGTGGTCAGTTTTCTTTTTCCAACGATTATCATCTTATTTTTTGTCATTTTTCGAATATCGATAGATTAGTAACGCTTTGCGATCCTATTAATTCTCGAATGTTATCGCTCAAGTATTCCCTAAAATATTTATATTTACACGTTTACGAACGTTCTTTATAAACAAATAAGGGTATCTGCATTTAATTGGTTTCGTTGTAGCATTTGGGACAAGATGGGAATATTTTAGAAACGTTAATTTTTAAATAAGATGCTTCGAACGTATAAGAAAAAGACAGATGGACAAATGTTGAACCGAAGAATTTCAATGGATGTCTGAAAAGTTGTAAAGAAAAATTATTACATTATATCGATAAAATCCTCGATAAACTCTGAGGAATAGATCGGCGCTTCTACAAATACATCAGTATTTTCACTTATTTTCACAAATATGTATTAATTTATTAATTTTAAATATTATATTATAATATAAATATTATATAAATAATATATAAATATTCGTATAGTATGTGCGAAGGTTCGGCTTACGTTGAGCTTGATACGTGTAAATTTGCAACTATACATACATACATACATACATACAGGATATATGACTATTTGAAGTTTCGATCGCATAGTGTTCCGTGTACAGGCAAAATAGGATAACGCTGCTAGCATTAACATTTTTTATTCATTTTAATTTCCAAATATGTTAATATATTTCGATAAACAGACATTTACGCTATATTTAGTACTTTTTACAGATATAGGTTGCCGGCAATTGTAGCGTTTTGAAGTGATTTTCTTTAAACGTTCCCATCTTGTCTCAGCTTCGCTAATATGTATAAAAATGTGTACGATAATTATCGGTATTGATCCGTATTATATGATACAATACGATATAATAATATTATTTGCAGTATTCTCTTAAAGATAGCAAAGAATCGATCGATCGATAGCAAAGAATAATATTTTTAATAGTTCAATTAGTCAAAGTAATCGTTAAACTCTCTTGGAATACATATACATATGTATGTGGGATGCCGAGCAGTGAAGCAGTGACACTAACAAAGGAAATAGTATTAAGAGTGGTAGCGGGGCAAACTGGTGTGCGGTCTTACTTCTAAGGGAATGCATGGGAATATATGAGAATCGAGGAATAATAAACAGCGGCATCGGGTTCGACTCGGGCGTTTAGGCCGATATTTAGGGTGCGGGCAAAAGAACAAACGATAGCGCGAAAGAATCCTTTTCACGGGATATCTATCACTGACCATCGAGTGATTGAGAAAGAAAGCCTGTGTATGAAAAGAGAGAGTTTTGGTTTAGGATAAGGGTTGGATGCAAGGGCGCGGCAAGGCAGAGAAGGCAGAGAAGGCAGAAAGTGTGTAAGTAGTCGAGACGCAGTGAATAGAGGATCGTGTATTTCAGAGTTAGAATTGAGATGAACTTGGTGTAATATTTTAGTTAAACAAACCTGTTTTGTTATTAAAAGTGAGTTGTTGTTTATTAAACGCGCAAATCTCAGTCTGCACAAGATTAATTTAGCAAAAAATCCTACATACATACGTGTATATATATATATATATAGACATTTAATTGCGGGTTAGGTTTGAGCTAAGTTGTAATGCGTTATATTTCTTGCCATTTTTTCTCACATTTATCGCTAAACTTCGTATCCAATAATTCATAATTTATTAAACGGAATTTTTATCTGGTATCACAAAATCGATCATCGAGGTACTTACGGTAACTCGTATTAATCGAGTAATACAGTTTTACGAGAGATTGTTGCTCTACATATTTGTTTACGATAACGGTATTAAATCCTTTTACAGTCAGTAGAAAATACATTTTTATGTATTTTATCGTATCTTTTAACTTTCTTTCGTATTATTGCATATTACATTAGATACATATAGAAATGAAAAGATTCGAAACCAACACTAATCACAGCGATGAATTAATTTTTATCCACAGAACGAGATTTAGTTAAAAGTCTTTTTAATTTAGACATATCAGACAGTCATATTTAAGTTTTATCGGGGTAATGATCTTAAATAGAAATCAAGAATTACGGAAGAATTCTAGACGAAGGACAGACTGCGTCAGGAGCGTGTAAGTACTCAACTCAACACTGTTTAATCCGATGTAATTCTTGTGCATCAGACATAGGAGAAGAGTGGAGGAAAAATGAAATTGGAGGGACAGCTGTAGGTAAAGAAAACTTTCATATGCCAGCTTATGCAGTAACAAGAAACAGGATATGAAAATATCAACGAAGTGACTGGAGAAAGGAAAAATACTTGGGCAAGAGGAAGATGGAACTTGACGTAAGCAAATCCAAGTTAACGATATTCAAAAAAGAAGGATCAAATAGAATGAAGAATCTGGAACGAAAGCGGCAGGGTAAAGAGATTAAGGAGCGATGAAGGAGCTTGCATAGCTGGAATTTAAAAGTGAAGTTTACAGGAAAATGGCGGAGTGACAAAGTATAGAAAAGAGCGAGTGAAAAAGGGGTCAATGTAATTACGAGATAAATATGGCAAATATTGGGTGAAAGGAAAAGGGACGAGTTCATTAGAGGATCGTATATGTTCGATAATTTGCAGTTCAATTTTATGGCTCGTGTTAATGTTATATGCTGGTGAAATTTTTGGGTGCAAGGTCCGGAATAGTTTAGAGGAAGAACAGGCAAAATACATAAAATGGTATTTAGTCTTAGAAAATGATTATTACCAAATTATTACCAAATTATTACCAAATTATTACCAAATTATTACCAAATTATATAGCTCTGGAGAATATGAAAAGCGACAGGATAGCAAATAGGGCCAGAATTAGGGCCAGATTAAAATTTGTAGCAGGGATAAAGAAGTCGAGTGGGAAAGTATTAGACAAGGAGTGTTTAAAAAGAATAAAGAACGCCGGATTTATGTGAAATTTTATCAAAGATACGGTGTGAGTCGATTACAAATGGCAATATTAGGAAAGAGGGGTAGCGATATCGCAAATTTATACTAAGGAAATAAATATACAACTACGAGATTAGACAGGACATCATAAAATCAGAGAATTCTGTAATAAAATAAAACAGAAATTATAAATATATTGTCACGTTAAATCGTACAAAGTACTTAAATAAAGCACGGGTGGTAATAGCCAGAATTTCGAAAGGCGTAACAGATATTGGCTGGAGAAAAAGCAGAAAAGGTGTATTTCGTGTAATAGAACCTCCGTGTGTCTGTTGTGTAATACATTGAAACGTATCGTGATATGATAGATAAAGGGGAAATTACGCTGGAAAAAAGTGTCGAAGGATAGGGTATGCGATAGAGTAGAAAATTGATTGAGGAATGTAGACAGGAAAATAAGAACGATCTTAATTAGAAACGACCTTAAAACCAAATGTAAATCAAGCTCGTCTCCTGGCTTCTAATTCTGAAATTAATAACACACACACGCACGCACACGCGCGCGCACACACACACACACACGCAGAGAAAAGATAGAAAAGTATCGATATAAGAAGAAATATAAACTGAGATTGAAACTTAGGAATATTTAAGAAATATTATATTTATTGGAATAAGTCGTAAAAATTTAAAGGACCTCATATAATGGAAGACTGATACAACGAAAGGCTGGTGAAACGAAATTTGCATAACTTACGCGCTATTCCAACATTTCTATGAATATTTAGTTGTTGCAAATATATCTTGCAAAAACATTGCACCTTAAGTAAATAAAATCTATCTTTCTATCAAGTATGAAAAATCGATTCGACGAGATAATAGCTTAATACCGAGATTTTCAAGCGATTCAAGCCCTGTAACTAGAAAGTAGTATAAGATTGGACGTTAGAAAACATTTTCTTCCTTTCGTCCTTTTCATCGTTCCTTATCGCGCTATCTTTGAGATTTTTTTAGTAGATTACGTATAATTTATACATTCGTATAATTAGATTCAGCCGAGATAAAGTTTCGTGTGGAGATTAAACCGATAAAAAGTTACTGTATCGAAAAGCAACGGAGATGGATTTTTCTCGTTAGACATTTATACAGGTTGAAATGAAATCAGGCTTACCAGATTTTGAAGTAATCACTTTTTTCTCATCAGTTTCTTTCTTTTTCGTCTTCTTTTTGGCCCTGGCACCCCAATAAGTGTAATTAACCGCTGCGTACTCTAGCAAAGCGGCGAACACGAAAACGAAACACATTACTAAGTAAATGTCAATAGCCTTTACGTAGCTGATACGTGGCAGTGAGCTACGTACACCGGTCGAAATCGTGGTCATGGTGAGCACTGTCGTTATACCTGTGGCAGAAGAGATAATTCCACAATTACTCCTTACTCCTTAAGATTCGTTTACAAATGATTGCAAAGTAAAAAATAAAAAAAGATTTACAACAAATTGCAACATATATCTATCATTTTTAAGGTATTTATTTTCTTTATAGCGTTTATCTTGTATTTGTCATATTTTCAAATACATATAGTAACAGAAAATATATTATATTGCTATTATCGTTATATTACTCTTATGTACATTTATGCAATTAATATTAGCAATTAATATTACTGTTTAAAAGTATTATATATTTTATTAAATTTTAAATAATAAAAAATAATCGAAATAATCGTATCGAAATAACTACTCGCTCGAGATATGGGTATTAAAATATTTCAATAATATATTCGAATAATATATTAGTAATATTTTAATAAATTTGGTGGGCATCGCGATACGATAGAAAAATGATCTTAATAATTTAAACGAAAAAAGAAGAAAATTATATAAAAGGAAAGGATTAAAATTCGTATGTGTTGCGCCGAGAGAGTAGGTTTTCGTTTATAAAGCAACTTTTAGAAAACACGCGTGTTTATGCTCTATCGTGTCGTTTTATTTTAAATACTTTCTTTCATTCCAGCATATACAAGTATAGTTATACGTTATTTTCTTTACAATTGCATCCTGTTCCCAATGTTTTTCTTCCCAATGCTTGCTCGAATTAATATATAAGATTATTTCTGTACACTATATGTGTATAAGAATGTTGTATATATGCGACTCTCTCGACAACACTGGTATTAGTTGAATCGATGTTAAAATCGATGAAATATCGTAATAATTATCCACTCTTTTCGAATATACGATGAGTTTAGATTAAAATGTAAATAAAAATACGAATTAACGGAGAAAATTATTTGAATCGAAACGACGAACGCAACGCGACAAAGAACAATGTTTTCGACAGCTCGAGTTTCAAAAGTGTTTCAGAATTGTCAACACTTTGCTCGATATCTCGTTGTAGTTTCGATGCATATGTAGTTTCATATCCAGATCACGTTGAACAATCAAAATTACGTTTATTTGCAAACGAATGAAATGTGCAAAATTGAAATAATTGCCAACCACGATAATATGTGAATATTATTTTAAAATCTACCACTAACTAATGCTAATGATCAATGAATTTTCTTTACGATTTTAATTGGAAAAAAATATTTCTTTCTCGTTTCTAATAAGATTCAAAGTGGCGATGATATGTAATACGTTTGAATGTGCCTGTACAGAATTATTTTCTATACGTGTCAGGAAGTAAA
This sequence comes from Eufriesea mexicana, assembly GCF_001483705.2. Classification (NCBI taxonomy): domain Eukaryota; kingdom Metazoa; phylum Arthropoda; class Insecta; order Hymenoptera; family Apidae; genus Eufriesea; species Eufriesea mexicana. The sequence continues at coordinate 166,697 of NW_016909928.1, forward strand.
ATAATTATTAAAAAATTTTACACACAATATCACGATATATACGAATAGATACTTAAATTTATCTTTTTATTAACGGTTGCAGAAAATTAGCGAAAGTAGAAGATGTTATCCAATAATATTTGCCTTTGCAAGGAAAGTAATTTTCTTTTTTAACTAATCATTTCTTTCAACCTACAATTGTCCCTCGAGAAAATCCAAAATCGTTGATCGAATGTTATATCGTATAATATTCTATTAGAGTCGAATATAATACGTATTGTAAAATACGTATTGTAAAATAATAGAAAACGAGAGTGTCATGTGTTTGTTGGTATTTAAGAAAACGTTATATAGTAAGGTAAGATAGTAAGAAGCAGGTTGTTTGAAAAGTGTTGGTTTAAAGTTTAAAAATGATGGAAGAATTGTCGACACAGAATATGCCCTTTCTTCGAAATTCTGTGATGTAGAGAAATTTCGATTTGTCGTTGATCGAATTATAAGCGATTCAAATTCGAGCTAGTTGAAATAAGATGAAAATATCGTAACTATAGAGCAGCAAGACTTAAAGAAATAGGAAAAAGCCGCGTGTAAATGCTTTGAGATTGCATATTTTAGCAATTTCAAGTGACAACTTGACTGTACTTTTCTCTAGAATAATTTTTGTTCGTATCTTGAAGAAAATTGGAAACACATTTAAAGTTTTCTATGTCATGCTATTGCATTATTACGTTATTACGTGTGTATATATCTATTTGACTGGAGCGACATAGCGAGGTTGGAAAAGTGGAGAAACGCAAAAGTATATAAATGTTTAAATTTCCGAAACCATAGCCAGTCGAATGATCGTTTCTAAATATTTTATTAAATATTCTGCATTCGATGTTTCCGGCTGTCGATATTTAACTTTGCGACTTTTCTGTCTCTTTTTCTCTTCTTCTCTTCTTCTCTTCTTCTCTTCTTCTCTTCTTCTCTTCTTCTCTTCTTTCTCTTCTTGTTCCGTTTCTACCGAGTCTCATACATATATAGCTGTTACCACACTTATACTTACCACTAGTCGCATTTGATCGATTAACGATACTACGAATGTACTATAGCATTAGCAATCTACTATAAGCTTCTATAACGTATGAAATGAGATATCATACGGGATAATACGAGATAATAAAGCCACGAAACTCTAAGTTTGCGAGCAAATTGAAATACGGAGTCTATGATATATATAGCCTGTATAATATGCAAGGAACAGGAACGAAATATCTAGTATTCCGGCATTACTTGTCAAGTATGTATACGGAATTATCCGACCCGGATGTTTATATACTAATTAGTATACTATACTAGTATAAAATTCAAATGCAAAATATTAAATTCTCTTATATATAAAAATAAAAAGTTATATATAAAAATCAATTGCAAATATAATAATGTAAGTATAATTATAATGATAAGTAATAATAATATATAATAATAAGAATATAAATATAACTGTAAAAGATATAACTTTTATTTCTGATCATTTGACCGATAGATTCGATAGATTCGATAGATTCGATAGAATAAATGGTTATATATAAGTTACATATTTATATATTACAATTAGTTCAGTGTGGAGTTACTTGGAAGAGAATAAGAAAAATTTGTCATTGGAAAATTTGTGTTTCGGGGAAAGAAAGGAAATAAATGCGATATTCGATATTCAGTAAAAGAAAACACAACTAGAATTGAGCGGTAGTTAATGAACGTAATTAAAATTCATATCGGTGGAAGCAACTATAGAATGATTGTCTCGTTAAGAGAATCCAAAAGACTTTTGACGTTGGCGAAACGTCGTTGTAATAAATTATTAATGCCGGATAGGAACTATTGCTTTTGGGGCCTTTAACGAGAGGTTCACTTATCGTTAATCCTTTGCACTCGAATACCTGAAATATGGAAATAAAGTTATTCCACGCGTTAATTTATAATATATAATTTATAATTGACGATTTGGTTAATTTATATTAGAAGAAGTTATCCGTAAAGAATTTTTAGCCAAATCTCATGGAATTATATAGAGTTATGTTATTTTATAATCGCATCGAGTGCAAAGGATCAGAATCACTCTGTATATGTACATATGTGATTGATAAAATAATTGAAAATCATTACCGAGAGCTACTCTGGCGCTGGTCGCTTCGTGATTTATCCAAAAACTGACCCAACTTAACATCACGATCAAGATGCTAGGCAAATAAGTCTGGAAAACGAAGTATCCGATGTTTCTTTGAAGTTTGAAGCTCAATGATAATCTCTGATATATACCAGTGGCTAGCTTCTCTTTACGATCGTTCGTTTCGTAACCGATTATCGTGAATTGTGGCAGTTCAGCTTCTTCCACGCCACGTACCGGAGTCTCTTTCCAATACATTACCACGTCCAACACCGTATATCCGTCTAACAAAACATACCTCTAGTTTATAATATATACTCCTTTCATTTAAATACTTGGATTGTAGAAATTTGGATGTATTCGTAGCTTTATAAGGTTGAATATTTCCGAATTTCTAGAATTCCTAAATTTTCTACAAAATTTCCATCTTATAATAATAATTTCATCCCCTTTATCGCTAAATAGTATACAAGTTGTTGAAAAATAATCATCCAACACTTTAATGGCTTGTAGTAGCATTCGCTGAAAGGAGTGAAAAGCGCTTAATCAACATACAGCTTAAAATCCATTTATTTCGGAGTAAAATGTAAATCGTGTCTTGAAATGCAACAGCCTTTTCTGTTAAGACAAAATGTCCCGAAACATGCTCTTCGTCTTTCTTCAATTTCGATACAACATTCACACTTTCGCCTATTTATTTTGTACGCGTTTTCCATTCGTTCTCGTAATCCAACTGGACTGTCTCTCATGGATAATCCAATGAAATTAATAATTCAACTCAAGCTCATTAAGTACGTCTATAAGGAGATTCGAAATATCATTTTACACCGAAAATATTGTCTTTGAAACCTATATCGATTAAGCATTTTTTATTTAGGGGAAAGTAGGGTAAAATCTTCTACGACTATTCTTTTCGGATAAAAGCTACGACATACATATGCATATTCTGAATGCATAGCAGCGGATTATCGATGCTCCAGTGACACAATCACGATCATCCAATGACACGATCAGAGAATGTGCTAGTTTAGAAAATGTATATAATATAAATATAAAATATAAAATATGAAGTTTACAGTGTAAAATAAAATAAAATAAATTTCCTTGATTTTTTATCCGACATAAAAACATAAATATGTAACGTTCGGCGAAGTAAAGTATTTCAATATAGGGGCAGACCAGGTTTCTCAGACGTGGGAAACCTTTAGACGTGATTTAGATCAATTACAATTTCGATCGTTGAAAAAGAAACGTTAAACCAAATGTACAAATATATGGAAATGTATCGACTAATACGCGGATTGAAAGCGCGTGAAAGTGTTAATTAATAAATGGATTAAATAATAAAGAATGAAAAAATAAAAATGATACTTTGTACCGAAGTAAAGTAATCAGCATCGTTCAATCGAAGGTATAAAATATAAATTATATAATACGAGTTGAAATAAATTTGTAAAATATGCTTTTTAAATGATTAACATATAGATTTAAATGATTGGATATGACAAATGAGTAAAATACAATTTCACGGAATTCAACGTTTGTAAAAAAACGTTTGCCAATAAATAATAGTTAATAATGAACGATTAGTAGTTGATAGATATTACAATTTTATAACGTCAGTGAATTTTACATGCTTTCAAACCTGTCCCGAGTGCATTTTCTCTGAAATGAAAATATGAGACATTTTAATTATTTGAAATACTTTATTTCATTTCGTTACTTTCAATACCGTTATTTAAAGATACAATTATCGATTAATTTGAAATTAATTGAAATTAAACGACCTCGAATAACGAGTTGTTTCGTAATTTCTTTATTTCAAATCGGACAAAAGAAATAATCTTTGTGAATAATACCGAATGGAAAGATATTTTTCGAAATCTTTACAATTTCAGATACCGAATCATATCCTGCACAATTTCCAAAACGGAAATTACGATATCGTAATAAGTAAACTAAGAAAAGTCTCGATAATAATAAATATTGATAATTTGATATAATTTCGGAGATTTCGAACAATTTCGCAGTTATCTGAAATAATTATTTAATAAAGTAAATAATTATAAAATAAAGTAACGTATCATTTTTGAAGGGATGCGAATTGTATTAGCACCCATAGGGGTGATGATTTCAGGAAGTATCCAGGTCTGGCTTTAAGTATGTGTCTCTACTTGAGATACATATTACTAGCTTACTAGCTTGTTAGCCTGCTACGTTAGGTAAAAGCGGATAATGCGATATCGATAATGATATATGTTGTTTTACTTTGATCGAGGAAATTATCAAATAATTTCTTTTTTTTACGGAAGGTTGTCACTTTCTTATCGCGTAAGATTCAATAGAAATTTCTGATCCGACCTAGTCCAGAGTTGTCCTTGCCGTTAAATTTCTTACTAGTAGAAATAATATATCAGATACACCTGCTGGTTCTACCATACTTTTCCCCTAGCTATCTTGCCGAGTACTATGAGCCTTTAAAGATTTAGACACCATTTCTTAATATCCCGTATAACGTGGAAAAGAAATGAACGGAACGGTAAGGTAACATTCAACGATCGATTCTTTGATCGCGATTTAAAGATTTCTCAAAGATCTTTACTCTTTTCGAGTAATTGAAATGGAAAAAGATTCTGAAATTCCGTCTATCAGTCTGATAGACGTGTTGGGTGAACGGAGAGTCTGGCAAAGAGAGACACGAAAGGTGTTGATAGAGAGGGAAAAGAGCTACGAAAAGTAACATCGATCGTACAGCTCTCAATCTCTACGGTGCAGTTCTGCGAATCGAGCGGATAGTAGTGCAGATCCATCATGCAGGCCAGGGTCGTCGTGAATCTCATGCCATAAGTGACAGATCCGTCTCCGGACAACCGAACGAGTTTATTTCGCTCGGTCACGTCGTGTAAGAAACTGCGAACAAAACGAAAACCAACATTTTTCTTTCTCTGTCCTATGCTCTTTCGTAATTTACTCTCTCGAAGAAAGAAAAAAGAAAAACGGGAAAACGGAGAAGATATGAAAAAGCGGTTGAAAGATATGAACGGTAACGGGATATAAAAATTGGCGATTCGAAGATTTCGTTTTAAGAAAATCGACCACGTGGAAAAAGTAAAGAAAGGAGAGAAAAAAGAAATTCTGGAACACTGGAAACAGTGCTGCTTTTGTATTTTGCATCCAGCACCGCTTTACTTTGTTCTTTCTTCCTTCTTCGTCGCAAATTTTGAAACTTTGAAACTTTGATCAAGGCTATGTGGAAATATTAGAAAAGAATTGGAAAAAAAAAGAATGGAAAAAAAATGGAAAAAAATGCCGAGTACTTTGTTAATTGTTATCGACGTATCGATCACTAATTGGTATATCGCGATACCGAATGAACGTGGAATTCTCGAAATTCGATAGGCTATTGACCATTTGAAGTGGTTGAAAATTTGTACAAGTTGTGGAAATTCTTAAGCCTCGATCAGCTCACGATCTGGCAGGTTTATAAAGATCATTCGAAATTCCTTTTTAAGAATAATTTTGATTTTTCGAGAAACTTTCTGCACGTACCTGTTTTTGTCATTAGCGAAAAACGTGTCCGGAACCCAAATTTTTTCCGCGAAATCTCCGCTAAGAGTAAGAACTTCTTCTTCTTGAGAAAATGCCAGTCTTTCGTCTTTCCAATACTGATTTAAATACATCGTTATCGTATAATCCTGCGATAAAAAGAAGAACGTTGCTTCTTCGGTAACTAGGATGATTTTTATAGTAAACGGACTTTGTAAAAGCCGCAGAGTGTCTTTCACGAATTTTATTTTCGACAACTCGAAACTAAACGCGAAAGAACGTTCAAAGTTCTAACCTTGCCAACAATTACGATACATACATACATACATACATACATACATACATACATACATACGTACATACATACATACATACATACATACATACAACGATAATAGAATATAGAAAACTATCAACTAAAAATACCTATTTACCATGTTTACTTCCGAGATTGCATCGAAGCTCGCGATCGTGAGATCCATGCCAACCAATAGGGGTTCTCCTGAGGAAACGAAATACATATAGAAATTTGGAGGGAAAAAGGAAATCATTCGTTTATATGTAGAAGGTGTTCCACCGCGCGCGAACCGTTAAAACGTTACGAATTACGAAACGTTATTATTCGAAATATACCATACGCATACAGATGTACTGGTTGGCGTTTGCCCTAGGTCCGGGTCACAATCGAGTAGTCGATTTTTCGATCGATCTCTACTTTCCTCGAGGCTCTAGTATCGAGCACATGTGCTGCGTTGTAATTTTTAAGTGCATCGATTAAAGTATGTAGCCTACTTAAGCTTTCTCCTCACCGTAAATTAGCTGTCAAGTCAAATCGAATGTTTATCGTATCGTATTACGTAATTATACGTTTTATCAGATCAATATCTTATATTTACTTGAACTTTTTCAAATTCAACAGGGTTAACGCGCAAAAATTTTTCTTTCTTTTACATCGATAGTAATTTATTACCGAGAGGCGAAGGGCGGATGAAAGGCTCTGTTTTACTTTCTTTCCAATTAAATGGACTGTTAACATTTTATCATTCGGATAGCCGATATCTTTTTATGTTATACACGGTTAAGCGGTTATAACGAAAAATGCTCGTCCAAGACGATGGCAAGACGAACGCATAGAACGAAATGCTTTTTATTCAATCTTCAAAGTTGCGTTTCTTTATTTTCAAACGTACCTGTTTATTCCTTTTGTATATCCTATGATTCCTTTTTCATTTCGGATATCTGACACTTGCTTTCTTGCTCCCTGCCCATACAATTGAACCAAGTCCTATTCGTCTATTTTTAAATCTAAACCGATATTTTAATCCGATATTTATGGCAAATTTATTCCTTTTGAAAAATCAATGTACGATTTATTCGTTAAATCGTGATGGAAGGATTATGGACCAATGATACGATTTCCTAATATTCCTAATATTTCATCGCAGGCGTTTAAAAATTAATCCCATCCAGAAGCTTTCAACTATCAATGATTTCTATTCGACCATCTTTTGCTCAGATTTTATTATACGCAGTACAGTATAATAGTAGTAGTAGTAGCAGTAGTAGTAGACCAGCAGCAACCCGATAATTCCTTCCACGCTTGCTTACAATTAGTAGAATTAACGCAATACGAGCAATATGTATGTTTGTCGAATCTTAATCCATTTTAAACTTTCTTTCCTTCCAGACACTCTAAATCTGTATGCTTCGTTTCACATTCTACGTACAAATACTCTATGCTAGCGTTTGATTCGTGCCATTTGTCGATAATTAATGAATAATTGTAACACTCTCCCCAAGTTAAAAAACATATATATATAAAACTGCATAAAATTGTATAAGGCGATGCAGTGCAAATTGAAATTAATACCAATTTAGATATCGATTAAATAATACACAAAATGTTGCTCATTTTGTTTCGTCAAAGCACGCGTTGATACTATATCGATGGCTAAATCGATTGGGCAACGATTCGATTTTATTAAAATCGGCGTTAAACCGATTCTTACTTTACTCGTTCTTAAATGTTCTTTTCAACAGCAAAGTACAAGCTCGTACAGTACATTGCAGGAAAAACGGTGAAAGCGGAAAGTGGAAAGCGGAAGAAATTAGTCGGAGCAGTGATTTCTCACTCTACGTAATATGAAAATACTTGTTTGTCGCAGAAAAATGATCGATATATTATATGAAAATACATAACAATGTTGTAAATTATGGTATCTAACGTTAGTCTTTATCGATGGATGCCAAAATGGCACCGCTGATGCCATTGATTTTTCGGATAGTCTCACAGATAGTCTCACAGTTCATGGCTATAGAAAGTTTAGACGAAACGGTAAAGCGGGAAAAAAATTCACTTCGCCATCGAATTTTCTTCGTTTCAACTCGTTTAATTAAATACCAATGTACTATGGCCAACTTTTCTTTCATATTTCGATTAAAAAATGTCGAAATTTTATAAGCATCTTTCCAAAATATTATTCACGTTGCAATTTCGAAAATTAATATCTTTACGGTTAACCGACCTCACGATCTCGCTATATCGAACCGCTACTTCGAACCGATTATACTTTGTGTATCTTATTGTGTATCCCTGTTTGTCTATACATATATATATATATATATAAAAAATAAATTTTTGTTACGCTTCCACTCGGCTATTTAGAGATAAGGGGTTTAATAGGTAAAATGTTAATGTTTTATAGGTAATGGTAATTCGAAGGATCACGATTCTGAAACTATAATTCTGTTCCGGGGCACCGGTTATTCGATTGAACAGTCTGCGGGATACTTGCTCGGTTATTCCGAGATGCAATATTTCGAAAACACTATTCCATAATTAGTTTAAAACGAAAAATTGCATAACCAAGTAATTGTCAGATCGGTGTAAAAAATAGTAAAAAATAGTTTGTAAAAATGTAAAAAATCACGGAACGCGGAAATTAGGTGTAACTTATTTATCATCTAGTTGTACCGTCTTCCAGATTTTCGTATCTTTCAGATTTTACTCTTTAAAATAATTCTACTCTATAGAATAGAAAAGAAATTCTTTCGCGTCGAATCAAGTCTCTTTAACATTAGGACCATTATAATTAGAACCATGCTTCAAAATTTCAACTGACTTTCAACACACAAGGAACCTGCGAATAAGCTTTTCCTTCGAAATTATAATACAATATTTACATGCATTCTTTAATGCTTTGATATTCTTTAAATTGTATCGAATATAACGCGAATACATATATTATAAACGTACACCGCTACAAAATAAGATACAAAATACGATGCAAAATAAGTTTTTAACGAAGAAATTAGTTGATATTTCTTTTTTAATTCTTTACGTTTAAATTAATATTTCTAATTTGTAATTATTTTATTTATTTTCAAGTTTTATAATTATTTATTTAATCTATCTAATTATAATCGAATTACTTATTTCTAAGTTTTATAAAATCGTATAACCATTTTTTAGCCTTATAATCAAGTTCTTCGAGAATAGCGTTATTTCGATCGACAATAGAGCAATTATTAAGAATAGTGGATAGCTAGATTTTGATAATATAAAATATTCAAATCTTAATAATATTAATAACTATTTTATTCTAGTAGTTTGCGTTCAGTTTGCGTTCAGTTTGCGTTGCGATATATGTATTTCACGATACTTGACGCAATTATAAATTCTTTTATTTCACGTTTCCTCGCAATTTCAAATTATTACCGCGTGAAATTAAATTATTAAGTGAATTAGGAAATCACGAGCCAATTGATAAGAAATTATAATTAGTATTGTTCGATTTAAAATTCTCGTAGTCCGTTTAGATAGAAGCTCGTACATGTCGAAAAGCCAGCGCTGTTGAAATAAAAATTTAACTCGATATCCGCAGTGGTTTTTATCGAAATAAAATCAATAATTAAAGCATATAAATGTATATATAAGATTGTTTTTCTAGGTCGAGTATATCGACACGGATTATGAAGAATGTTTACGATTAGTATCGTTTTAACGAATTAATTCGGATTAGGAATTTTAGCGAATGCTCTTACTTCGTGTTCATACGTTTCGAAATAAACAGATATAACAGATGAGAAATTCTCTTCCTTGTCTAGGATGTAAATATAACGGAATAATCTTACGGATTTCATTAGGGAAAAATATCGCAACATTCTCCATGCGTTCATAATCTTGATAACCTTCGTAAAATTCCTAAATCATTGCACATGTAATGGCACATAGCTGTAATAGAAATATTCACGTGCTCCACTCTGGATAAAATACATCTCGTATCTTTTCGTTAGACAAAGTTGGAGATATGCCGGTAAAAGGATCGCGGTAAAAATCAGATGGCGTAAAATTTTCTTTAGCTTAAACGAATACGGAGATATTAAGGTTATTAATCGTATACTGTATGGTATATGAAAGAAATGTCCTTTATTCCTTCCTTTTATACGCGAGAAACAATGAGAAAGAAATACGGTTGTAAACAGTGAAAGCAAAAGGAAGAAAGAATGGAGAAAGGTAAAGAGGAATGGTGAAAAATTTGTACCAAGGTATTACTCGTCCGTAAATGCGCAGAGGATAATGTTGGCATAAAACGAGGTAGTATTTCTGTCAGGCTTAATCGAGTAAAGGATTAATCGTTTTGTTGTAACTCGTCGAAATGAATGGACGAAAAATCGTTGAACGGAAATATACGTTTTACGCGTGAAAAATACGTTTACGTTGGATAAATTATTAGCGTTTGATGCATTCGCAAATATTCGTAATTAGCGTATTAATTGGATCGTATTAAATAAGGATAGTTCGGTTAATGAATTATATCGCGATTACTTGGCGTACATTTAGGTTTAACCATTTTAAGCGTAGAAATTCAAGATAGACTTACCGCCGAAATTTGGTCTTAATCGAATATCGTAACCATCGAGGATCCGTGACATAGTTTGCGTCACATTTTCTAGTCTGTCAGACACCCCGGTATTCTCGAGACTGGCCCTACAATTTAACAAAGGATTTGGATGAAAATCTGAAAAATTAAGATGGCAAATAAACGAATAAATATACTTACATTTAAAATATAACGGTAACGTATTTCTTTTATCGTAAGATAAAATGTATGGAGCAATTGGAACGAATTCGTCCTTCTTTTCGTTAATAACGTTTCCAGATAACCGATTAACCGTTTTCTCCATGTTTTCGTATTTTTACAAATTTTGCTCGATTAACTTAATATAATAATACATGCTCGTTACTATTCCATTAAAATTCGATTAAAATTCGATTAAAATTCGATTAAAATTCGATTAAAAACGGCTAAAAGAGTTATTATTATTATTATTATTATTATTATTATTATTGAGATCGCTTTCATTCTTTCAAGTATCGTTATAGTTATGCAGCGTAGAATGTGACGAACCAAAGGAATAATATTTAAATCCTCTAGATCCTATCTAGATAAATCTTATAGATCTGCGTCTTTGACAGTAGTAAAATATACTCTCGATAAATTTCTAAACGAGTAATTGAAATTTATAACCTCTTCTGTAAGAAGATGACAATTAAAGTGGCAATTGAAAACCTTTCGGTTATTAAATGCTTTCGCTACTATCGCATAGATATGGTTATTATAAAAATCGACGAAAAGTCGGTTACAGAGTGGGAATTACAGAGTGGGAAATGTCGGTAAGAATGATTAAACAACTAACAATAAGACTACTAATAAGGCTAAGGAATTATTGAAATTGACTAAAAATTCATGAAAACATGCACGTGTATTCCAACGTAGCTTTTCTTCGTTAAAAATTAGCACGATTCGTCAATTTAGTGCATACAATACGCATCGAATAGGAAGTTACGTTTCGGCAGAAATATGTCGGCAAATATCTGGGAAATTCGGAAAATATTAAAGAAAAAGATACTCGGAAGCCGTGCAAATTCATTTCTCTTAGTCTTAATTTCGATAAAAATAATTATTACCAAGCGATCAGGTGAATCATCTGTAGCAGAAGTATAGTCTGCTGCAGCCACATTCTGCGATGCATCCTGCGAAATTACGTCAGCAGGTAGAAGAGGACGTCATCTCGATAGGTCCTTGCACCTCGACATCGAGCTGCCAGATACTGTAATCAGATCCGGCTGGATATTTTATTTAAAATCGAAATTACTCGCAAAATCGCGTGTTTTCTCTGGCAAGATTTAACCGATACGATATAACGGAGGAAAATTTGCGAAAGATATTTCCTTTTTACATTTTCCACGAAATTCATAAGCGTTTATAAGGATTTATAAGGATAATTGGCATAAATAACGGAGATGTTAAACTAGAAGAAGTATTAAAGAAGAAGAAGTCTTTTGCAAGATGTAGTTCACGAATCGTGAAAAGCGAAGGCATCGTTGTATTTGTGCGAGTACTCGACACTCGCGATACTTAGTGGAGAAAAGTCTGTTGGTAGTTTGTTGGTAGGTTAGCGATTCGCGCGAATGAAACGATATCGTTTCCATGTGAACATTTGCATCGAGGCATACCGGTAGATTTTACCGTAAGAAAATCATGATAATTTTCGTCCTTGGTTTCCCTGCAAAATTCTAGTATACCTAACACGAATTCACAAATGGTTAATCTTAAATATTAGCGGGAAGAAGGTACTCGGATAATTGGAATAATCGTTTTAAAGAGTGTACTGGTTGCATCGAGCGGGTGGAACGACGTCGACGGAAAGGCCGTGGACAGGATCGGCGGACATTGCGAAGGAGAACTTGTCACCAGGAGTCAATGCCTCTCGCTTCTTCCTGGCACTGTCGCCCTTAAAAGGGCACACTTTTTCACCACCACCGTACAGATAGGTTCGTTCACGAGCACTGTCCAACTTGGACGCCGTTGTCGAGGATATTTTCCGACGCTTCGGATGCTGCGCGCCACGCTCGCCTTCTTTCCTTACCCCTTCCTCTAGCCCCTCTTTCGCTCTCGCTCTCTGCTAACCTCCTTTCGGCTTCTCCCTCTCTCCCTCTCGCCCTCTCAACTTTCACTGCCTTCTTTCTTTTCTCCCCTGTTATTTTCTACCCTAGCAAAAATATTTCACTATATCTCTTTCCTCTCGTGCCGCTACTCCGGTTCCCGTGCATCGTTCCCCTACGATTTCCACGGTTTTCCCCTTAGCTGCACCCCGTCCCGCGTTCACCTCTTCCATCCGCGCGTTAATCTTCTTCCCTCCTTTATATCGAATTTGCTCAACCTCTTTTTCATACTTTTCTCCTTGCTCGTCCTTCCTCGTCCTTCCTCGTCCTTCCTCCCATTACCACACTCGTCCCTTCCCCCTCGTCGTCGCACCGTCTCTCTCTTTCTCTCTCTCTCTCTCTCTCTCTCTCTTTTCGTATCGGCGTGAAACACTTGCACTGCTGTTTCTCCCCCAACCGGCTTGCTTATCCCTTTTCTCTCTCACCTATTTATCTTTCGCTTCTTCTCTCGGACGCCGATAACACCAACAGGCTTTGTATCTCTGGCTACTTGGTATTCCTCGGGTCCCGAGGCGGTCCGAAGGTTTGCGCAAAATGAACCACGCATGTGCAGCCCCGTTTCTCCGCGACCTAGTGACACAGACCGATTCTCTCTCTTCCTCCCACCCTCCAGCTCTCCCACCTCTCGCCGCTCGCCGCCCGCCGAACCGTCCTCGCGCTCCACCATTTTCTCTCTTTCTTTCTTCTTTCCTTTCTTCCTTTCTTCCTTTCTTCCTTTCTTCCTTTCCTTTTCTTGCGCTTTTGATTTCGATGTCGGGATCGAAGCAGAGCCACCCTTCAGATGCCTCCGTAAAACATACTCCGGCATCGAGAGTCGTTCACCTTCCAACGGATTGCCGTTGCATCGATCTTTCCCTTCGAATATGTATATAAGTGCTTTTGTCTTTCGAAATATCGAAAGGAGCGATTATTTCCTTTATTCTTGTTCTCCCGTCCTACACTCTGTACAGATGTACTTATTCGTAACGCGATATACGAGCACAGCGGCGAAACCAGGATCCGTGATAACCGTCCATACGTAGAAATCTACCTTCTTCCGCGGAAAATTTACGCAAAAGTGGCAAAAAGTAACGTACTTTCTCACATTGACATTCGAACGGGTTTTACGCTTTTAATTTTAATCCAATCCTCTTTTCCATGGGTTACTTCGCTTTCGTATAAATTCTTTTTTAATATAAAAAGCAGAAAATTGCGAGTTCGTGGACAGTATTCCGTGGACAGTAGATGTATTAATATGCGTTTAACGTACTTTGTGCAAATTTTAGAAACGTATGTATATTTTATCGACTCTTAACGCGATTGTAATTATTTAACGAGTGTCGTAATGATTTAACGTTAATGATATAACGAGATTTCCGTTATAGCGGAAATAACGTAATTATTATTAATCGAGAATAATGGTTGCAGATTGACGCTAGAAGATGACGTTTACGGTATTAACGAAATACTTGCAAAGTGACAGAACGAGTGATAATACGGCTGATGTATATGAAAATCTAGTACCTTTCCAGCTATAATTCAGTTAAGCATGGAATATCGGAGGATGACGATAGAAATAATTTCCGCCTAGACAACGTATACGCGTATAACAATTTCTAACGCCTGTCGTAGCGCAACCCGCTGCTCCTCGGTTGTTACGAATAATCGATAAAGTTGCAAATTTGAAATTACGTATCGTCGAAACTGAAAATACTGCTAGTCCGTTCGTTGATTTAAAGTTTACAATTAATCGATGTTTTAGCCACATTAGCCACATAAGCGATGTGGTACTTTTCTAAATACCACGCTAATAATAATAATATTAATTATAGTAATAATAGTAATAATCGTGATACGATATTTATAACATTTTCAGCCATGTCGACCTGTTTACCTATTGTAAAATATAATACCGAACGTGTCGTAAGATAAAATTGCGATAGAGCTTCACGTATATTATAAGCAATATCGGGTAATAATAAGAAGCAAATTTAGAAAAATATCTTAGGCGGTATTATTCGCTATTCTATAATTTATAAAAATCTCGATATAAAATGCAATGGAATGGACTTTACGCAATTTTTTATTCCAATTTTTCGAAACGCTTGAAACGTCGATGCATGGTGGTTTGCTCGTTGGTAGGTGCACCATCGAATTCGTTTCCATTTCGTAATGGAACACGAGATTCTCTCGTCGAGATCTTGTTTTTTTATCCCAACAGTTGTGAAATATTTTGTTTTTAAAGATATTTGGAATATTCGATGAAAAAAATGTCATTGTCTTTGCGTCATTGAGGTTAGAACGAACGATATAAATGTAAAAAGTATTAACCGCGAATACATCGCGTAATCGATAATATCAAGTAATAATATCCAGGAATTAGATATTTCGTTTGTGTATAACGATGCGAATATATGTTATTTTTATTTAGAGAAAAGTACTCGTAAATGTTGTCAACGATCGAAATTTTTCTATATCTTACCGTCTTATATATTTTGCCACGCTTGAATGAAAGAAAATATTATTATCCACATTTCTTTTATGCAAACTTGAATGTTATATTATTAATATGTTTAATGCGTTATTTATTATCGTGTTATCAAGTACGTCTAAATTGTCCATTAAATAGTTAATACGTAATCTTGTTAAAAGACGTAACGTTGGCAAACATTACACGCGTAATATAATAATAATAAAAAAAGACTATAATAAAAAACAATTTTGTTCAGCTCAGGTGATTCGACGTAAACCTCCCTCTTTGCTTGTATCGTAAAAGAACAAAGGATAGAAATTTTGTCAACCGAATGATTTGGACGAAAGGCAACGAAAGCGAATAAATCTGCGTATCGAACCGATTAACGAAATTTTCTCGTAAATCTGGCTCGTTAAACCAGTTTCGTTTTGCTTCTCGCGTTTGATTTTCTTTCGTCGCGCAGTGTTCGCACAAAGCTTGGTAAATTCGATATATTTGGTCAAACATAACCGAAGGTAAAACGGAAAATAGGGAAAAAGAGTAGAAAGGGAAAATCATAGATAGCATTGTGAATGGTGGAACGTGAAGCACAAAGGAATAAAGAAGAAACGAATATACGATAACAAAGTTCGTTGAACGTCGCAGAAGGCAGGATTGTTGGAGTTTGCGCGGCAGAATGTTCCGTTTCCCAGGTGGGAGATCCACGAGGATCTGTCACAAGAATCGCATGTAGATCTCCCTCGCGTGTGCCGGTATTCGCTCCGAGCCTATTTTATTTAATCCGACTAAGTTTTCGGTTGCCGTTTCGGCGTAATTCGGGACAATTTTCTTGCTGGGAAAAGTGCGAGGCAAAATGTTGGCGTAAGTAAGTTTTTCATTTCGCTTTCCACTGAAAAATCTACCTAACTTTCACTCTAATCGTGGTAACGTTCATTTTCCCTATTTTTACATCGTTAAACACCGACACATTTTCACCCTCGTGATTCGTTATAATTTCGAAATTTTTTCCGAAACGATACAAATATTTTGTCTACGATTACGTATACGATTACGTATACGATTACGTACACACGCTTTAATTGATTTCGTATACGAAATGGGTTTTGTTTATTAGTCGTGTCAAGTTTATTCTCGTTGCAAAAGTGAATCTATAATCGGAATAAAGTTTCGTTAACACGAATATCAGGAACGAAAAAGGAGCATGTTTTATGATTACGCGTAAGTAGAGGGAAAGAAGGAAATGTTGCGAATAAAAGGTAAAATTACGACGAATAACGGTGAAAAGGGTGAAGAGGAAAAATAGTTAATCGACTATTCTCGTTACAAAGGCCTCTCGTGTTATTATCCTCGTCATTTCGATTATTCCATTTCATTGATATTAACGATCAATTCGTATCGTAGTCGAGTAATTATGTAAGGAACGAAATATCCTTCGGAGGATAAGAAGCAGAGACGTATATTAAACGAAGAATTACGCGGAGAATAAATTATGGTAACGAAAGCAGTGGCAAAGATCGGCATTCAAGGTCGATTATTTATCTAGCCC
>NW_016909928.1:184134-223643 GCF_001483705.2 Eufriesea mexicana
CATTCCAGGTCGATTATTTATCTAGCCCCGCAAATATGGCAATATTGATACAGACCGTTAATGAAAAAGCTGAAATTAAAGTGGTACGAGATTCCCGGTAAACGTGTAGCTGCGATAGTGGAAAGAAAAGAAAAAAAAAAAAAGATAAAAAGGAAAAAAAGGAAATGATTACCACCCTTTCGACGGTTCATGCCTTCTCGTTCATTATCCCCTTTTTACTTTTAACCGAGAGACCATTGCAATTTTTACAAGCTTCGCGATGTGCATATTTTTTTATACCTTTTTTACAGTCACGATCGATATCGACGTTCTTGTAATATTCTCGTAGTTAACGTTATCGATATTAAAAACGAGATCTTTTCACGATCGTGCCAACGATTCTAACGGTTTTAACGTTAACCATTATTCTACGTGACAAATAAAAGATACAGAATCGACGAAAAGTTGCAAGATACATTTCTTTCCTTTTCTTTTCCTGTTGCAAAATTCTGTGAAACCTGTTTCGATTTCAGGCGACGATTCGATTGCTTCATCATTTCGAAAATACGTATCGCGAGCATGGTATTAGCGTATTAGTGAAAATAAAATGTATCTGTTGTTCGATAGCCTTTCGAGGAAAAAGGCCAGCGGAAGGGTTTAAAGGGCGATTCTGACGTAACGAGGGAGAATGTTCACTCGAAACATCGAGGGGTACCCTCGTCGGAAGTTGCTGAATCCGCGGCTAAGGAGAGCACTCTTCTTCTATTCCTATTCTCCGCTTCTTCTTCTTCTTCTTCTTCTTCTTCTTCTTCTCCTCCTCCTCCCTTCGCTTCTCGTTTCTTTCCTCAGTTTACTTCGTCCTCGTACCAACCGCTTTTTTTCTTTCCACCAACACCGTTTTCCGATTTTTCCACTCGTTTTTCCCCCATTTTTTCCGCCACCGAAAGTCTCCCCCCTCACACATACACGCACGCACGCACGCACGCACACGCGCGCACGCTCACACAAACGCGCGCGCAACGGTTCGAATCGATCGAAAAAGAAGAGTAGTATGTACCATCTTTGATTAAGTATCTAGTTCAAATTTCTTTTTTTCCTAGAATACAAATTTTTACAAGTTAACTTTTAATTAAAAATTACAAGTATAGGAAAAGTTTCGCTTCCCAACTAATGGCCGATACTTTACTCTCGTAGTAGTTGCAGTTAGCAGAGAAAATCTTACAAAGTTAAATATATCAATTACAATTTAGTTATTACAGTTCAGTTATTAGCTCTTTCGTGTCTGGCAAAAAATTCAGTAATTTTCGTTTAATCTTAATTTTAATTTCAATCCTTCTTTTCTATCGACTCGACGAATTGTATGCTTCCAATCCCGTTCCGAGACATTGCAAATTACTCTTGATCGACGAATCGATACTTTTTACAGATTGATATTTCTCTTTTTGCTGTCAACGTGCAAAAATCGGAATTACGCTCTCGATGTTTCGTCATCAGCGATCCCAAGGACAGCTTCGAAATCTACGTTGACCAGAGGAACCGTGAACGACATTGTTTCTAGAAATATCACAATGGTTCTCGAGAATCTTCTAATGAATTACGAGAACAATCAACTACCCACTCATGGAAAAGGTAAAGAAACAAACAACTATAATTACCTTACTTCGAATATGCATTTTTCTAATGGCAATTATATGTAATTTATATAGAAATTTTCCACCTACGACATAGTTTCCTCGTAATATTTAGACGTAATTTTCATATTAAACGTTATTTTTGTTATTTATGCTACTATTTTTCAATATTTTACAATAAATGCGAATAATTAATATCGAATCTATCGTTTTATTGCATTTCCGTATTTGCTCGTTCCAAGTATTAAAACGAAAATTTTCATATCGTTAAATAACAACAAATAGTTCGAAACAGAACCGTGTCGTTCCTTTCTTGTTTTTCCTTTAATTTATTCTTCGTTTCAAGGTCGTGATATTGCAATACCTATTTCAAGTTTAAGTATTTTCACCACGTTCGATCTGAACATTGTCCTAAGAAAGGTAACATCGTTGTAATTGGTCTTGTTATTGTTGACTTTTCGCTACTATTCGTTCACGAAGACAGGAGCCTTTAAAAGCTTTCTCGGATCTACCGAAATATTTCCTTATCGTTACGCTATCTGAACAAAGAACGAGAAAAACCTTTCTCGCGAGAGAAAAAAAAAGAAAGATCGAGGCATCTTTAAATTGTCGTGGAATCGATTGCAAAGAACTGTCGAAATTTTGATTCCGGATAGCTGTTACATTTACTTTCCTTTCTTTCTTCGCTTTTCTTTCTTCTTTCGTAGCTAGAATTCAAATCTTGAATAACTTCTTAACACGAAGAAATTTCGACCAAGTTAGGCAGGCAATTTAATGAAATTTCCTACAAATTTCTCCATCGTATAAATATGATCCTTCGATAGATCAACCTAATATATTATAAAACTACGATTTAATTATGAAACGATAACTAAATATTACCTAGTTGTCTTTATTCTCATTATTTTTATAAGTGAACTTTATTTTTGTCCAAATATCGAATAGCGTTTCCAATAACAGCGTAATATTTATCTAGGGATCGTATTTCGGTGACTTGGATTCACTCGAGATAATATTGTTGGCTCCTTAATAGAATAAATAAAATAAGCTTAGAAATGGAATGACCGCGGTTGTCTGTGAAACAAGAGAGATTCGCTATGGGCACGCGGTCCTGATCTTTCTTAAAACTGACTCTTATAGACTGCAACTGATGAACCGTGTCCTTGCACACGCTCTTAGACTTTGGCACATTTTGGCACACTTAGAGCCCGCGCCCTTGCACCCTTATTTAAACCATTCGTTCTATCCTCTTTCATACCCAGGCTTTCTTTTCCAATCATGCCCTTTTCCACGCAACCACGGTGGGCCAAGTACTTCAATCGCTTTGGACGCATCCCTAAACTTTCACTCGGCTCTACCAACATTCTTTGCAGTCGCTTCTCTTGCTCGCGGTCACTTTCGTCCTAAGCCCAAACACTCTTGATATTCTTTCAGGGCTGTACTCATTTCAATCCTACATTTCTATGGAAATAATACAAAATTTAATATTATAATTGAGATTATAGAGTTTTCGTCCGTAAATGCTTTTACGCCATTTTACGCCATTTTACGCTATTCCACGCTATTCTACGCTATTCTACGGAAGAAAAAAGTCGATAACGACGTTGGAAGAATGAACAAGAAAAGAGCGAAAAATGAGAATTTATTAAACTTGTAACTTTGCACGTGCATGTTATGATATTTTACAGCTTTTGCTTCGATCAAATATATAGATATAGCATAAAATTGAAGTTGCTTATTTCGAATAATATACTTTTATCTCCTACCTAGTAAAATTTTACATCAAATATTTATACGAAATTATTCAAATATATCAAATATAAACACCAGATAAATATACAAATGCTTTCGATTAATTCAATTCATCGAATAACTATTTCACTCGGCTAACTTTTATAATATATAATAACTTTTATAATATATAATATCAACGATATCTAATGTACGAAAAATCACAGAACATTTATATTAAAGAATACTTATAACGGAAAAATGAATTAGACAACCGAACGAGTGAAAGGTTAAAGCTAAATTGTATTTATTTTAAAACCGGCTCGATTACTTTCGTATCTCTAAATCGCCGTCATGTCTTTTAACTGTCATTTTTAGTGTCATTTATAATGTATTTTAACTAAATTGCTTACCTATTAATTATCGCTTTTCTACTTTATACGTAAAACTGAAATTTTCATATGTACGTATGTTTTATACGAACAGTATTTAAAAAGAAAAGGAGAAGCTACAAGGCCGTAACGGTGGTAATGAATAAAAATCATACATCACATATCATATAAAAATCAACGCTAAACATAAAGACGGAGATACAGAGATACGGAGATACGTGGATACATCCTATTTAAATATCAAACGTTGATATTATTAATTACAATTAAATTATTCGCATTGATTTCTACTATGTAAAACACAATTTCAGATTATTTTTTTGCTAATCGATTTTAAATCGAATTTTCTTTACGCTCCATCGAGTCGTTTCGGGGAAATTGGATTAATTCGGTTTCGATGATGAAGGGATTAAACGATTACGGAACTTTATCGACAAAAATTCGGTTATGTCGTGCTTAGCCTTTATATTTCAATTTCTATATTCATTCTTCCATTTTCTATCCATCCTATCCAACGGAATCTTTTGGTTAGCCTTTCCACGCGTGAAACATTACTTGGAAATAAAGACACGCATAGTTTCGATTACTTTTCACCAGTGCTCGTCATTGCAGATCACCCATAGGACTGTGTAAGTGCCCAACCAATGTTCTCCAAGCCACGTGGCTCGTCCATAAAGCGCTAACCTAATCTATAGTTAAATTCACATTTTTTTCTTTCTTCCGTCGACAGTTCTGTCGACAGTTTGTAAATAAGTTCATAAATAAGTTTCAAGTAATACGACATTTACTCGAGGTTCCCAATACGATGGGAATGTAATTTTCAGTTTTAACAATAAACACAAGTTATTATCATCAATTCATGCTGGTTGCCATTTTTGTTGCAATTTTCATTTCTTTGCCTTCAAGATTATGCAAAAGTCATGGTATGTTAGGTCGTTGAATTTGGCTAGATATAGACTACGATAATATTAGGTTAAAAGTATAAAGTGCTATTTGAGGAAACGAATTTGACCTTAAAAATTTTTGAACAAAAATATCAAAAAAAGATATTAAAAAGAAATTTCCTTTTTCGAATTGTATACAGCACAGGGAACATGGTAACTTCTGTTGAACAGATTTTTTTCTCGGATTATCGCAAATACTGGAAAAATCGTGCCTAACGATCCGTGGGATAGCCTGTGTCACGATAACATTCAATAATATTTCAATTTCACGATAACGCAACAACAGCAGCAGCAATAATAATAGTAATAGTAATAGTAATTATGGTTGTTGTTGTTGTTATAACAGTAATGCAACAACAATATTAATACAACAGTATGCAAAGATGATACGATTACTGTTTGAAATACGCATTTTAAGATAAAACAATAATTCTTCTTATTATAGCTAACGTTCTTAAAAGGTATAAGTATTCGAATAAACTTCTATTGTTGAGATAGTATCTTAGAAAGGTCAGTAACTATGAATTGAAGTATCGTTATCTATGTTAACGTTTGGTAAATACTTAAATAATATTATTCTATAGCTGGATGTTGTAACATAAGTGTACACGGTAGATAACTTTTGAAATAACTAACCTTCTTAAATGTTATTATCGACGATATATTTATTATATTGTCAATATTAACAAGAATGAAAGGAAAAATAAACGATTTTAATCTGTTCGTTTGGACGAAGAAGTTACATGATTGTGAAAAATTTGAATCGAGTAAAATATTTTTTATAATATATAATATATGAGTTAGCAAATAGAATTACCAATTTTGGCTATGTATACAAAGTTGACCACACGATTCATATCGATTGGCATCTATTAGGATCTATTAGAATATACGTCTATGCTTGTATGCTTGCGTATAGGTATTATCGTATGATCGTATAAAGGATACCAGAAAAATATAAAATGCTATTAAGACAAGTCGGTTGAGAAATGATTAATACGTGACGCACAATTTTTCATCGCTTTTCCATTAAGTAACGAAAAAATGCTTATTCACGATTGTCTCCTATGTACATTTGTCTGCTATTTTAAATGTCTTGCAGAATTAAAAGTCTTGTCTTTCCCGCAGTTTCATTCGACCATGAAAATAACGAACCGCCGTATATTTTGTATTTTTATCTTACTTACTACGTACCGTGTTACTTTGTACTTACTCTGTGAATTGCTCTGATAAAAGGAAAAGAAAAAGGGGATAATTATAAAATTATAAAATTATAAAATTTACGTCTGTACGTACATTACTAGACATTCATACGATACATACGTGGGTTTCACTAGAAATTGTATGTGTTTCATTATATTTTTACTAAAAAGAAATACGATCGTGAATTACTATTTTCGTAATTGCTATTAAAAACTTGAAATAAATGGCGCTCTACTATTGTAACCATAACTAGGTAGTCTCGTCTCTTTTATACATTTATACATTTATACATTTATACATTTATACATATAAATGCATATTTAGCGTTTGGAAAAGGAAAGAAATACTTATTATTTACACATGTATGTATTAGAATAATTAACATTTTCTATCGCGATGCTAAAGAAAAATATAATTATCGTAGAAGAGAAGTTTAAAATAATTCGGAGACACGGATAACGTTTTCCTCGTATATCGATCTTAAAATGTTTACAACGGAAAAATTGGAGCATTGTAATGACCTTTGACAAGTGATGGAGCGAAAAGGAAAAAATAGGTACCGATCCAATGGAACACGCGGAAAGTTGGACTGCGGCCAACCGAAGAAAATCGAAGGAAAGTATCCCTTCGAAATCGCCTTTATCCCTAGCATGCGTTCTCAATTTTTCCCCATCTTTCTTTTCTTCTTTTTTTTTTCTTTTTTCTTTTTTCTTCCTTCTTCTTTCTTCTTCTTTCATCGGAAAAAATGCCCAACTATTCTTTCGATTATCCCATCGTTTTCATTTCTCTCCAATTCCTCTCACTGTTATTTCTTTCCGTTTTATGTACAGCCACCCTTGCATTTCTCTCTTCTACCCTAGTATTTGTCGCTTATCGTAAAAATATAATAGATGCAGCGTCGATTGAGTATCGCGTAAATACTATGCGACATACAGCACCTTTATCTCGTCGACCTTTCGTGGTATCGTTTAGTGTTATTACTAATTCCTCATTTTTCTATACTTTTCTATACTTTTCTATTCATCCACGAAAAACCACGAAACTTACTATTTGCTATTTCTTTTTAATTACGCGGTGTAAAAGAACAGAGAGGAAAGTGTTGGTGGATTATTATTTGAGACAAAAGGAAACATACCTTTGCGAGTGCAAATAACGCAAAAGGTATGCGTAATACGAAAATATTACATTGCAATTATACGTATTGTGATCATTTATTATAAATTTTGATCGAGTAACGAATAATTTAAACGAATGAAATAAAACGAAAGATTCAGAATTGATCTTACAATCCAACAATCGTTTATTCTGTCTTTGCAAAACTTTCGCAATGGCGAGATATCGAATACGGTACAGGTCTGTGAAAAATACTTGAAGGAGTGCAGTGCTAAAATAGACAAAAGGTTTTTGTCGTGCTATCCGATAAATCAGTGTTTCTCAACCTTTCGTGACCGAACACCTTACATTTGCATGAAGAAGCGTTTCTTTCAACGGCAAGCAATTTTAATAGAAAAGAGAGCTCGTTAAAAATAGATATTTTAAAATTTTATTTCAATCTGACTTTCCGAGTGTCATCGAACAAATTGCTCGATAAATTTGTCGATAAATTGGTCGATAAATTGGTCGATAAATTGGTCGAGAAATTGGTCGACAAATTGGCCGCAAATGTAATAAACATTTATATATTACTCGATTAGATTTAAATTCTATGAAAATTCATTGGCTTTAAATTATGAAATTTCGTTAGAAATTTTTCAAACAAGTCAATGCGTTATAACGTTTCTTTGCTTTATAAAAGATGTTAACACCGTTATAGGTATAATTGTGCGTTTTTGATTATCAGGAACGCCTACCGTGGTAAAAACGAATATTTTAATAAGAAGCATGGGTCCTGTGTCTGAACTGGACATGGTAGGTTTATAATCCCAAGATATAACACGATTTCTTCGGTTTGTAGTATTTCAATTTTTCTTCATAAACACAAACATTTTTCAAACATATCTGCATAGAATACCTTTCAAATGCATTAGAAATAAATAAAAATCTATCCTATATATAGACTTATTTTCCTATACACTTAATTCGTTTAAAGAGTTTTAAACAGTTTTCTGTATTTTCTACAAAGAAATTTATGCGTTTCTATAAAATTGCTAAAATTACATTCTATTAATCGCGATACATTTCTTATATTATGTAAAAAGTTATTGTTATAACTAAAGTTAAATTGTTAAATGAGTGAAAATGATTAGTTTGAAATTTGTCATTTCTGCAGTTACCAAAAATGTGTACTTTCCATTATTTTTGTCAAATTTATCTACGTTTTTGATTAATTTTTCTTCGGAGAAAAACGTAATCGTACATTCTTATTAATATTATTTTTGCAGGATTATTCGATGGACTGTTATTTTCGACAGTCTTGGCGAGACTCTCGTTTGAGCTTTCTAGGTCCAATAAAGTCGCTCAGTTTGAGTATCAAAATGCTGGAAAGAATCTGGAGGCCAGATACGTATTTTTATAATGGAAAACATAGCTACGTGCATACCATCACCGTGCCAAATAAATTGTTAAGAATCTCGCAGGACGGGGATATTCTTTATTCTATGAGGTTATCATTTTTCTAGCCAACTTGCATTCCTATTTTGTTTATTGTTGTTTCTCGAAAATGAAACATCAGATTTCTTAAGCAGCTTGGAAATACGTTCAGGATATTTCAGTACTGTAATTCCGTAATTATACCGTAATTCTGTGGAAAAATGTTTACATGATTTTTCTATGATCATGTCAAATTACAAATTAGAATTAACAATTCGATCTTCTGTAATTATCAAAAAGAATTGGAAATTTCATCTATAATTTCGCAAATTATAATATATCGATAGCACAAATAGGCATTCGTCTGTTTCTTCCTGTTAAATTAAAACATATAAAAATTGTGGATATTACGGAAAATCGATATGTTAAGTAAGATGTTAAATAGGTTGAATAATCGAACGTTAAAACGTGTTACGTTGATGTTTTTACGACAGGCTCACTATAAAAGCAAAGTGTCCAATGGAGCTTCGAAATTTTCCCATGGATCGGCAATCCTGTCCACTGATTCTTGGAAGTTGTAAGTACCTTTTATTAGTAATCATTATCAGTAAATGATATTGAAAGTTATTTTCAATGTAAAACAATATACGTTATACCATTTGTTGCTACTATATCACGTGTTCATCGTAATAACGGTATACGCAGAATTAACTAGTTTCCAACCAGGAATGAAATATTTTTCAATTTACGAAATTTCATGAAACATTAAAAATCGTAGATACTCCCTCGTACAACTCTCTTTTAATTTAACCTATAATATACTTTGCTTATTTACAAACTTTATCGATTAAGAATATTAAATAAAGAGCTTTTAACGTAATATTTTTTAGTCAATCCGTGTAATAATAAATTAATAATAAATTAATAATAAATTAATAATAAATTAATAGCGTTATCAATTTTATTTGTTCCGTAATTGTGTAGATAATTTCTCGTATCTTCATATTTCGATAGAAAATTTTTCTTTTCCATTTTCTACGCGATCACGTACCTGAATACTTATGTATTATCAAGACGCTTATTTTTTCGAGCTAAAAATGTTACAAAATTATTATATCAAATTTTTATTGATCATGAAATACGCGGGGAGAAATATTTAAAAGAGAGCATCTGTTTTATACGTACGTGTGTGAAATTTGAAAATGATTTCGAATCGAAAGCGAACTAAAGTTTTACGTGCTACTTCGATATATTATATAATCCATATATAAAGGGTGGAATGTATGAAAATGATTGGAAAGATGGAAAGTATGGAAAAAGCTCTCTCCAGAGGAGAATACTCTTTTTAAGTACGAACATTGTACTAATCGCGTCGTTATTTAAACGTTACGGTTGCTCATGCTTTTAAACGCTTGCTTTTGTGGTAAGATCGGATTAATGAATGAAAACGGACTTTTGATTCTGATTACATTTTATATCTTTTGATGGCATGAAATAAACGGAACCTCGAAGTCTTCTATGATGCGTGGTGCAGACGGGGTGGACTGTGAAAAAATGCCTGTGTCCCCGTTGAATCCATTGGCAGGGTTTTTATAGGCCCAATGACAACCCAGCTTGGAGAATTGATAAGCTGGATGGTTCCTCGAAAGAAAGATACACTTTGCAATATTTTTTTCTCATCCGATATCTAGTGTTGCTTTTTCAATATCTAGATCTCCTGTCAAGGCATCTTTGTAATTGAAATCACGGTAAGAAACGAGATGTAAGAGTAAGCGAGGCACGGTTACCGACAAGGCGGCGTGTGCGAGTAGCACGCAGCGGCGATAACCGGAATCTCAAACGAAGCGACGATCCGCGGATAGAGAAAGGAGTCCCTCCTTTAGAAAGGGCAAACCGAGACACGGACATGACAATTTTATGTAGACAGTTTGACATGATCGTTCGATGTGGGCAGTTTTATGTAAGAGAGCAAAAGTGCGATCAGTCACCGAGAGTTGGAATTATTAACACATCTATCTCCTCTCCTCCCCTTACACCGGTGTTATCCCATATACGCTGAAAAGCTTCGAGTGATCGAGATTCGACTGTATTTACGTGGCGGCATACAGTGAGTCACAGCCAAAATCGTACAACGCATATCGTAACGCGGAAAATGTTTTGTCTCATAAAACAATCAAGGGTTTTTGAATAATTTGGATAAACGATTTTGGTGGGTAGATAATGCAAATATATCTATATTTATGATGTAGTAATATAAAAATAAATGAACTTTGCCAAGTATTAAAAAGAACAAAGTTACTAGGTTTCAGTCCGTAAGGAAAGTGCCTTACAGCCAAAATCGTACACTACCGACAGATTTCCATTATCTTCTGCGGGAAACTGCTGAAACCAAAGGAAAATCATCGTAAAACATACGAAAGATTATATATCGTTTAGCTCGTTAGCAAGCAGTAAACTCGCGTCGTAAAGTCAGAAATGGAAATTAAATTAGAAAAGTAATAAAGGTAAAGCAAACTGTAATAAATGTAGAAGAGCGATTAACTAAATTGTAAGAAATTTTACAGGTGGTAAAAGTTGTCGCGAAATTGCGAAGATTATTAACAGAAATGCCAGTACTGCCCAGTATATCGTGAAACGATATGAAAGCGAAAATAGTGTTGGATGACTAACGATTCGTTGGCCCTTATTGTTAGTCGCTAGAAGGACCTGGCTGATGAACGCAGATCTATTTCACAGTGCAAAAACAATTGACTCATTCCCACTTTCACTAAGGGCCAATGGTCATCTCCATCCCCTCAATAACTAACATTATATAAGCGCCCACAAAATTTGCGAAAGCTCAGTTTCAGCACAGTTTCAATACAGTTTCAATACAGTTTCAATACAGTTTCAATACGGTTTTCAGTTCAGTAGTCAGTTCAGTCAGTCCCAGTTTCAATTTCTCTTTTCTCTTTTTTCCTCTCCGCCGACTTGTATTTCTCTAGCGTAGCCTTGTTGCTAGAACCCGTGTTGTATATTGAAATCCGTGTTCCAACAATAGAATAAGTAATAAGTTATGAAATGCTCGAAACAAGAAGTTGGAAAAGGGGAAAAGATTTTGATTTTTGGAGACTATCTTTACAGATGAAAGTAAATTTAATATCTTTCATACAGATGGTAAAATTACGGTGTGGCGAGGACCTAACGAAGAGTTCAAAATACAAAATTTACACCGTACAGTGAAACATGGAAGTCGATCAGTGATGGTTTGGGATTCTATATCTGCTATATCCAAGGCAATACGAATAAATACGATTACGTGAATATTTTGAAAAATAATTTAAAGAACCGTGCTGAGAAATTAGAAATTTTAGACCGCTTTAAATCTTTTAGCGACAACCATCTTAAATATCCGTTGCATGTAGCTAGGATGTAGCTTCCTTATAATTGTGCCAAAGTAGTATATACCGCGACTATCTGATTTGAACGTTATAGAACACATCTGGCATGAACTAAAGTATAAAAATTACAATTCGGAAACATTAAAATAAAACATTCAAAATAAAAATGATTCAAAAAGAGCGTTGCTAACGTTATAAGAGTAAAATTGAAGCCAATTTTACTGAAAAATTGGTAAGATCGATAGAAAATAGATTGCGCGAGGTACAACGTAATTGCGAGATAACCTAAGAAAATAGCAAAATTAGATTCAAGCAACTCGATAAACAATTTTTCTTTTTCTTAAATGTACGATTTTAGCTGTGAGGAGTTTGCCAGACAAAATCTTAACAATTTCAATTTTCTGTGTACATAAAAAGGTTCGTTCGTTTTTCTATTACTACATAATAAATATAGATGTATTTACAACATATATCCATCAAATCTTTTCTTCCAAATCATCCCTAAACTTTTTTACGAGATGAAACATTTTCTGATACGCGATGTACGCGTATTATATATTTTGGCTGTGACTCATTGTATCTAGATACAGTGGGTGAACAAATTATTTACAGGTTATAATATTGCAAGAAAATTCACCTAATCGGAAAATTTCGATTCCAATGAAAATTTATGCGCACGTAGAGAGTATAACGTATTCTATGAATTCTTTCCGATGCGATGTGAAATCTTTTTGAGATTTAATAAAGTTTCCCTATACTTTCTGCGTCGAATGTAATGGTTATTCGAAAATTTTCTTCGCAGCGCGGTGATAAAGCATTGAAAATTAAACCATTTTTGCAAGAAAAATTTTGTCGCGTTTTGCACTGTTGCAAAGTCATATTTTTCAAAAAAGCGAGAAAAGTACTGAAAATTTAATGGAAATATTAAAATTCTGGTAGCCTACTTGACCACTTCCCGATAGACTTCACACGTATAAAAAAATTGCTCTATGTAGAATTTAATATTATGCTCTAAGTGCGCATAAACTTGAACTTTAAGATCGAAGCTTTCTGGTTAGGTGAATTTTCTTGTCATATAGCTTAAAATATAATATATTGCAAATACTTTTTTCTAAGTAATTATCTAAGTAAATAATTAGAAAATAAATTGAAAGGAGATATTTATAAAGTAATTAATTTGTGGGAAAAAGTAAAAGTTCAACCGATGATTTACGGAATGCGTAACATTCGACACGCGCAATTGAAACGAACCTGTGTATTGGAAATAGTTAGACGTAAAATAAAATGTTACAAAATGTGTAAAGCAAAATGTAATGAAATAAAAATTGCACGGAATGACGCACATTTTGAAATTTACTTTGTACATTTTTATGTATTTAAGGCACAACTGCGTTTTCTATAAAATAGAATTTTTGAAATTTCAACTTTTCCCAAAATTTTAAGCCCTTACGGAAGGATATCGAGTAGACTCGCTCTACAAAGCCGTTAGCTCAAAAGTTATTATAATATCAAAGGTGTTAAATTGTATTAGGCCCTTAGTAAATATAATGATGTAATAAATATTTGAATGACCCTTCATTATCTATCGCGAAATAAATATCTTTCCGTTCCGTAGAACATACGTATCATGTCTCCTTTTCTGATTTGTTATATTCGTAGAAAGATACGTTTTTTATCGTATGAATGCTTAAAAAGCAAAGCCTACTCTCGTCCTGTCCATCCTGTTCCATTGGTGTCCAAGGAAAAACTTTTTACGAACACCTATGCATAAAAATGTAGAAAATTAATGCGAAAACATCTACACAACGCTTTACATATGTTTCATTTTGCCGTATAACGTTTCCTTCTTTTCTTATTCGGAATACATTGAAGCTTATACGTCCTAGAGATAATCGCAGCAACGTTTATACACATGGAAACGCGAACTTTTCTAATTGAAATATAAAATATATTCCGCGTCATGAATAAATATTAGTACCAACGACAAATACATATAGCGAATCACAGAAATACCCTGTTCCAATTTATATAAATATTCTTTAATTAATTCTGTAATTCGTGTTACTTTAAAACGCGAATTATAAACCTATTCGCAAAAATATGATTGCATGAAAAAAAGGAAGCAAAGGCCAAGGCAAATTGAATTATCTTTTTTCTTTTTCTTTCTGACAGATCGTTGCGACGATTAGGATTAATAGCATTTAAATGACCATCTCCGTGCAAATGTCGTTGTAAAATGATTACAGCCTATAATTTTGTGACCTTTTACGATAAAGTTCGTGTCAAAAGTTTATTCGATAGGTTGCATAATTGGAGAGGTACGAATACTTCCGTGACTCGCTGTATATCGATACGAGATATAGCTAACTATACTTTATGATTTACAAAAATTCTATTTGAAAAATCTTCTATTACAAAATTCTATAATATTTCCTCTTCTCCTCTTCATCCTTCCTTCTTTACTCTAAAGAACGTAAAATTTGATTCCTAACAAATAACCCGCGATAACATTACGACTTTATTTTCTTTAATCTTCTTTATTTTTCTTCGCACCATTTCTTTATTCTATTCTTTATTCTAGTAGGATTAACCGTTAATTGATGGAGGATCGACCGATCGTTTCTGTCTGTTTTTAGATGCGTATACATCTGGTCAATTAATTTACGAGTGGCAAGAGGGCTCATCGGTAAATTTCGTTCCTGGAATGGCTCTTTCACAGTTCGATTTAATGGGTTCACCGTACAGAAATTTAACTTTCGTCCGTCGGGAGGGTGAATTTTCGGTTCTCCAAGTTTCTTTCAACCTGCAACGACACACTGGTTATTTCCTAATTCAAGTAAGTTCCGCTCCTTTCTAATCTCCTTTTATCCTTATCTCCATTATTTTCATATTTAAATCGTCGTTAAACCGTTGCTTAATGCGGCTAATTTAATATCGCAATTTTAGATACAAGGTGTATGAAACATCTATATGTTCTAAGGGTGAGTGGAGAAATATCGATAATGTTATTTCTTATAAATGATAAGAAACTGTTTTAGAGGAGATACATTATCCTTGACAGGGATCGTAGAGTGAATGCATTTTTATTTCTTAACGTTGCAAATTTTTCGAGATATGGAGCCAGCTGCTCCAGTTGGTCACATCTGGAATAGATAGATACTTATACGTACAGGCTGATCCATTTGACCGATTTGAATCCGCAAATGCTTTTGGTAATTACATATATTGCATCGATATTATCTATTTTGTACGATTAAATCAACTTGAAAGGCATACCAGTATGGAAAAGGCTGGTTGGTCGCTTTCTCATTTTTAATAAATTACCCGAACAAATTATCGCTACAGCGATTATTATATACACGCGATAAGATATATTTGACTAACCGATTAAATAATTAAAGTTGACTCGAGGAAATTGACTTGACAAAAATCATATATAATCGAGATTTATAGATTTCTACTGTGAGACAGGTTAACTGTAACATTTACACCCATAAAAAGATATTAACCCTTTGCACTCGACGATTTTTTTGGCTAGAGAAGAGTAAAAATTCAAAGATTCCGTACTAAAAGGCTGACGATACTTTTTTCAGCAGTAAATAAAGAATTGTATAATAACAGAATTGTAGAATTATTTGACTTCGATACTTTGCGCACTGTTACATTACGTTAAATTTGATATATTAATTAATATCGATGTTGCAAATTTTATGAAATGGTGACTGAAGCTCACCTCTCGAGTGCAAAGGGTTAAAAAAGAACTTTTTTTCTTAAAAATCTTAAAAAATTTATTTTATGTAAATTTCAAGAACTTAACTTAAAAATATTCCGTATTATAGTATGTATACGTGTTATTAATGGATAACGAGAATGGAATAACTTGAATAAACACTCCTTATTACAAAATATTCTAAATATTATCGATATTTATCCTACTGTAGCTATATAGAGTAGGCGTATAGTGGGATAAATAGCAATTTTTCGAGAAATGCTAAGAACTTTCAAACAATTTCTAGCCATAATGTCGAAATCGTACATTTCTTTCGTGGTAAAGCGCATATCTCGACAATCTTGTTATCAATTAGTTAATTCTACTCACAATAAGCTGCAAACTTGTTATTAAATATACATGTAAATTTCTTTTTTTATTTCGATACGCTGACAAAGCGCATCTTGATTTAACCGAGCTTCTATCTGCTCTTCTCTGGCATAACGTAATTTTTTCTATCCACTTGTCAGGTATACGTCCCCTGTGTTTTAATAGTAGTGCTAAGCTGGGTGTCGTTTTGGATTCATCGCGAAGCTACCAGCGATCGAGTCGGTCTAGGTAAATTATTCTCCACGAACATAGAAATAGTCGTAAAAATAAAACTATTCTATCTTTACAAGTGTAGTAGGAAGACTACAAAGAAAGTACTCTTTTTCGTAGTATCTTGTAATCTGGAACTTGGTGTTCGAAATATAAATGTGCAGAATTTCTGTATAATTACCTTGAAAATTACTTGAAACATTTACATTTTACCGTGAAAATGTCTTGGATCTAGAAATCTTTTCTTTTATACGTATACTACACCAGCAAAAGCAATCGGAACGATTAGTTTCGGACATTTTCATATTAACGATATAAAGATGCACTTTTCATCAAATTAATAACTTTAATAACCGAGATAAATTTTAATCTGATTATCCAGTTACAATCTACTTTTATCGTACTATTTTAATTATTATTATCTCCCGTATATAAAACGTAGTAGAAATGAAGTATTGCATGTATTTACACGTATTTCTCGGAATCTAATGAAAATATCGATTCGACACAAGACTCAATTTTCTTACATATCCGAATAGGACAAGGTCTAATCTGCAAGAGCTGTGTAATATCTATGCACAAGTTCTGCATACGGTTACGGAATTCGTAAAATTCGTAACGAAAAATTCCAATAAATTGTCGAAATTCCTTTATTAGTATTAAGCCATATCAAGTTTGCTTATAAACGCGTGTATCAAGTTATGCGCATCACCATCTCGATTACCGAATTTAAGCTTCTTAGATTTCCTAAGTTTCCTACATTTCCTATCTAGAAACTAATGTAACGGTAATTGCTCCTGTATAATTAAAGAAGATATGAAAACTGGAATACGTTAGAGATACACGTTGGAACACACCTTTCGTACTATCGAGTATTTATAAGAAAAACTTAATAAAGACTCAAAAGTCTACTAAGATTTCTCTTTGGAACAAATTCTCCGCTATAACGCTATAAAGTTCATCAGTCTAACAGATGAATGGTTCAAGTAAATATTATTTACCGTGATAGAAGCTATTAAAGCTTTAAAAGCTATCTGGATAATAAAATCTTTTCCACATCCGAACGAATGGAAGAAAAAATTTCTTACGTATTAAGAGATTAGCCCCTTTATCTTATTTAAATATACTAAATATGAAATGGAAATCTTTCGCTGGATTCCGAGAAACTTATAACTCGTAACTGCAAGATAGATGGTTTAAAACTTTTACCTCATACTATATATATATATATATATATATTATATAATATATATCAAGTTGCTACTTGGAAAATCTTCTCCCAGTTTAAAATTCAAAACGTCGATATCGTGCCATAAATCACTGTTAAAGAAGAAATAACTGATTTTTACAAAAACTCTTAACAAGTTAAACTCGTTATCGTAGCGCAAAGGGTTAAATAAACGGTATTTCGAGAAATCTAGAAGCGGTTAAAATATTGCTTAACGAAATGCCGTTTCTCATAAATATACACCTCGATTTACTAGATGTACTGAAAATCGAACTTGGACAAAACATTTCGAAAACAAAGTTTCAGGTTGCCAAGTTTTCTGAATTTTCTGTTATAAAATGACCTACAAGTGCATCGATCCTTATTCCTTGCTTTTTTCATACCTATTTTTCCGATTATCTTTTCGTTACGTTTATATTTCGTTATATTCTGTTGCGCTATAATATATGCACTCTGATAAATAGCTTAATATCGTTATCGCAGGTATCACCACCGTTTTGACACTATCGACTATTAGTCTCGATTCCAGAACAGATTTGCCAAAAGTTAGATACGCTACTGCTCTCGATTGGTTTCTGTTAATGAGTTTTGGATATTGTATCGCTACCCTATTGGAATTCGCTGGTGTGCATTACTTCACAAAGGTATCCATAATTTTATACGAATCATCTCAACTTGCTCCTATCTAATAAAATACGATAACGAATTATCGCGCATGTATCATATGCATCATAGATAAAATGACAATCGAGTATCAAATATGATTACAAATATGATACATTTTCGTTTCTTTATTCGCAAACTTACTCCATTCTATTTCAATTATTTTCCCTCGATCGAATATTATGTCAAGTTTAATATTAATTGATTCGATAATATGCGATTAAGATCAAGAATTTACTTTTTACAAATTATCTAATATACATACTAGCAACAAAAGAATGTTCTTAACTACTTTAGTAGAATTAACTTTGCACAGTTATTTGTTATCTCTGTTTCGTATTATCAAATTGTACTAGTATTCGAAGCAAAATACAATTCATTTTTAATACGGTCTACACGCAAAATTTAACTGAACGGATTAATTTAAACGAACGTCCGTCGTTAATATTATCTCGATAATCTTTCAAGAATTTATTACACTGATCATATGGTGATTAGTGCATCTGATATACATGAAAAATATGAAATAGATTTTACATAGCGAAAAGAATTTATTACTTTAGCAATAAGATAAGATTGTAGAATATGATTATATTTAAATTAATAAACTTAATCAATAATCTAACAGTTAGAAGATCGATTGTAAGAATGTCAACTTTAATTTTGTCAAAGTTTCGTTAAATTTCTTAAAATATCAACGTTTGGTAGAATTTTTAGTGAAATTTAAAAATGCTAGTCTGCCGATTATTTTTTCGCAATTTTTCGTTAGGTTGGCAGCGGAGAGATTCCTTTGGACGAAGAAGAATTGGAAAACGAGAGCGAAACCGATTATCAAGATGGCTTTTGCAGCATCGTATCGTGCAGTCCGCAAACGGTTCATCCAGAAACAATAATCGATGTACCTAGAAGAAGAAGTTCTTTAATATGTGATATTTACGGTGTTAATGTAAATACAATGTATATAATACGTGTATGCGATATGTGTATACGTAATTATTAAACATACTAAAAGATAGCAATTTGGCTTCTTTCATTCGTCTTTAAATTACATTCGATCAAATTTCTAAATTCCTCTTTATGTATACTTAACTTAGAAATGAAGAAATTTCTCGTTCGCGCGACAAAGAATCGTTAAAATATTTCAACGACTATTCCATTTATAATATTACGAATTTTATGAAAAAACATTCGAATTAATAGTTAAAAATTGAAATATATTTTCAAGCGATTTTATATTTAGGAATCCGTGTCTTATGGAAGAGGATCGATGACAGTTTCTGTTACGTCGAAACCATCCACGATGGAAAGACAAACACAAACGGAAGTGTGGATACCGAAATGGCGGCAATTTCTTTATTGCCTCGCTGGCGATGAAGCGTTCAGGTAAAAAATTCCATTACATTTACCTCCATTTACACTTTGCCTCTAATAAAATTTTCAGTAAAATTTTGAAAATTATTCCACCGTTATCTTGTATTCACATAAAAAAATCACATGAAAAAATCTCGGGTCAAAGTTGTTCAATTGTTCAAGAATAACAAATACACAACCTATACAAATATAAATATATAATATGATCCTAAAACGATCTGCAATGGAAAAATTACGATAGTTCAAAGAGAATTGGATATTTTTCTATTTTTTTCCGAAATATTTCCTCCAAAGGAAATGTTCCGTGGCATTTCCCTTTGCTTCGGGATATTTTTACACGTGGAAAAAGAAACTTTCTCACCCATAAGTCATGGCAAGTTACGTACGATCTAGTTCTTCATTCCTCACCTATCGAATCTATTCAAGTTATAAATCGAAACTTTTCATCCTTTATTTACTTGATAAACGATCAAAGTTAAGATTAAGTTAGAAATTACAACTAGGAATACAAAGTCGAAAAGAAAAGATAATTCTTACATTTATGTTACATATTACATGCACATAATTGTTCGCAAAGTTTTGAATGTAATTGGACTTTTTACTTCAATTGTAGGAAGCGTAGACAGAGAGAAGCAGCAGGAAACTGTAGGAAACACGGCGAGAAAATTGCGAGACATATAAATAGCGTGTCTTATATTGACAAAGTGGCACGAATAGTATTTCCTGCCTCTTTTGGATTACTCAATGTCTGTTATTGGGTCACTTACGTCTCTTATCAAGAGGAATTCAAATGGCAAGATCCACCACTTGGATCAATTTCTCAGTAATACGATCAATGAGTTAATTAAGACAGGGGTCATAAATCAGATTGAGATACAGAGAGTGAGTCGCGAAATTATACATCGCTTCGATTCACTTTCTCAACTATTTCTTCTATGAAAAAATGTTTCAAATGAAAGTTATCCGGTATCATGGAGAGCATACGATGCAATAATTATTCTTTCGTTTCACCACTTTTTTATCAATACACAAAATACACAGAAAGAAATCTTCAAAGAAATATCGTGCATCGTAAACAATTCAAGCACGTAGGCTATAACCTATCTAAACACTATAGTATTTCCGAAAAATCTCGCTACTCCATATTCCCAATAATATGGTCTTTCGTACCTTCAAATGTCGTTCAAAAGCAACTCGGGATGAATCTTAACTTTTTAAACGCTTCCAGATATAACGATACGGTGAAAAACCATAAACGAGAATCATATTTAGTAATTCGATATTGCTGAATTTCATTATCGTAACAAAGATATTTGTCACGTTCGTGTCAACGAAAAACTTATTACCATCGAATTGATTCATGTACCGATAAGATGGAAGATTCTACATATTTGTAAATATTAAGAGTAAAGCAAGCGTTGTGAAAGTTCGCAAAAGTTTCATCGTATATCGCTTAAGAGTATTTCATTATTCATTTTCTGCCTCGTTCACACCTTAGTAAGAATTTATTCTATATTTGATGAATATATTTGAATAACATGATCAAATGTTGCACGTTACGGTTAAACAAATCACGGTGATCTCACTTGCAGAGATCTTCGTATCTTGATACAGAAGTGAAAAAATAAGAAAATTTATTACATGCTATACGCTGCTCTTGGTATGAAACATTTTTGCATATGATAAATAGGTTGTAAAAGAATTCAAGCGATACAGTTGCATGACTCAGCTTTCATAATAGAAATCTGATCAGTGAAAATATTATTTTCAAAATTGCTAGATAACCTGTCTTTCTAAGCTAACTTAAAGGTAAATCTTATTTGACCATTACGTTCAAAAGCACAGGTACATTTTTGCCTGGTCCCCAGCTCTAGCTCTTATTTTTCAACATTCCGTTTCTATTAGTTTTACGCAAATTAGCTAAATTATTCTAAATTATGATACTCGATGAGAAAATGATACGCGCAGAATTGTCAAGTCATCAAATAACGGGGAAGCTGTTCCCCGGAAACATAAAATTCCTCCAACTCGTGATTATTTTCCTTCCAGGCACTTGTCTTAAAACTAATTGGCTTTTTATAATATTTTTGCGAACAGGCTCATCGATCTGGCAAAATAATTATTCGTGCGAAACAGTCTTAGAATATAATATTTTAAGTAAAATAAATTTAAATAATTAAATGGTATTAACAGATATATGCATACGTAATTCATTGATCTTTTACATTTCATTCTACATATAATACCAAGGCGCAAGTTACATTTTTTTATATGCGTAATTATAAAGAAGTAATAAATCATAAATGTCTTGTTGCTAAAAGATATTGTACAGTGGTTTAGATGCTTCGCTATATATTTACTAGATTCAAAGATATAGCAATGATTTTGAGTAAATTTTTTAGATCGACGCACAAATATTATGCATTTGAGAAATTATACTTTCATTGAAGAATATTATCTCAGATTGAAGTAAAATTTCAAAATTCTAACTCAAGTACGACACTGATTTTTATTATCCGATTACTTCAAAATTTTGCACGTATCATTTTTTCATTGATTATTACAATTTGGAGAGGTAAAATAAAAAAAGTCTGCAAAGGTTTGTCGATTCTTCTGATTAGTGTAACTGGTCTCTCAAAATCCAAATTTCAATCTCTTGCCAATTAGTTACCAAGGACTAAAACTTACATACTTTTTCTAGAAACATTATACATATACATATATTCTTAAAAAATATCTTAGCAATAGATCATCTAAATCAGTACTGAGCGTTCAAAATCATATTAATCTCTACTGTAAAGTTCTTGAAAACCATTCTAATAAATTCATATTCTTATAAACTACGTTTGCTGA
This sequence comes from Eufriesea mexicana, assembly GCF_001483705.2. NCBI lineage: Eukaryota > Metazoa > Arthropoda > Insecta > Hymenoptera > Apidae > Eufriesea > Eufriesea mexicana. Next base: position 206,348 of record NW_016909928.1, read on the forward strand.
GACTATACATATTGTATAGAGCACGATCGATGTTTGTTTTTCATCTCAATTACATATAACAAAATTTAAGTATTTAGATGTTATTAAATTATCGATATTTCCTATTTGCTTCGTACTAAAATCTTATAAGTTCATTCATTTTGTTTTTAAATCAAATATTTTATACTTTGAGAAGGTGTATTTTAGCTGAATCAGGAAAATGTATGTAAATCAATTTTTAAATATTTATATTAACTTTTCTTTATTACTTGTGTCTCAATTTTTGTTACATCCTTTCCATATAGAAAGTATATTTTTATTTATTACATTCTGTTGTCGATACATAAATGCGAAGAATTTAGTAAAATATCTATATTTGCTTATAATTTTCATTATATTCACTTCACTATGTTTATTCTTATGCTATATTTATATTTATGGTTTTTATATTATCCCACATATCTAGATAACATACTATATTACATATTTGTGTGTAATTTCTTAGTCTCTGCATATATTATTAAAATATAACATAACATGATATATACAAAACATAAAATTATTACAATAGAACAGTGAAAAATTATTGAAGAAAACTATATTATATCAATGTAATCGGAAAATTTATTTATAATGAGTATATTAGTATATCTATAATGCAAATTAATCAAATTCCAATGGTTTGATAGTATGAATATGATTTACATAAATCTGAGTATGTATTCGGTTCATTGAAAGACTATAGAATTTTTAAGTAACATTTTCATCGATGGAACAAAGGTCACGGATCATACTTGAGATACTTGAAAAAAGATACTTTCAATACAATGACATTTTCTTTATTGTATGCATACTCATAGAAAGAGTTTGTTCGTATTATCCATCTTAATCTGTCCATTTTGAATGCATAATTCTTTATTTCCATTCATACGTTGTTATTTTCTAATATCTATTAATATTAATATTATTTTTATCCCTTTTTGTACTTATAATTAATTTTTATAATTATACAAAAAGAAAAATTAACGTATCGATATCGAACGAATTGTGTTATTTTCTTAGACTTTTAGAATTATAACAATCAAAAATGTAATTCCGTTGAAACCGGTGGATAATATAAAAATAAAATACTTTTAACGTAATCAAGTTCTAAAATATTTATTTTTAAGCTTTCCCTAATTATTTAAATACGGAAATACCAGCTGACAAAAAAGAAAGGTTCATCGTGCGAATCTTTAATTTTTATTTTAAATAGGTATATATGATTGAAACCGCGATCATTCAAGGATAATTCATTTGAAAAATATTATAATTTGAAATATTATGTTACAATTATGTAACGTATAGTAAAGTTTTCACAATCCAACTCGCGTGATTTTATCGTCGAAATAGTTCAATTATATGAATTAAATTATATTTTATACGTATACAGGGTGTCACAAGGTGTCGCAGCAACAAGAAAGAATAAAATTTGTTCATTCGAAGCTTCGTTTTCGAGAAAATCGACTTTGAATATTCACCGAGTACGCGTGCATTTAACCTTGGTCAAAGCGGATGGACTATCAGTGGATATTTAAAATTGATTTTCTCGATAACGAAACTTCGAATGAACAAATTTTATTCTTTATTTTCGATTTCTTTGTTCATGTAGCATTACCACCTTCCCGGCTGTACTACTGTATATTACAAATTGTATAAATTCAATAGATTTGTACATTTACCGCAAAACCAATTTAATTACATGAAAAAGCAGTTTTATATAGAAACAACAATAACATTGTATTTATTTTAATAATATCAAAAAAAAATTCGTAAAATCTCGTATATCGATTAATGATACGAATCTATCGATTCATTGTCAGTTACATATTGTGTACGAAAAGGGACGAGTTGATCACTGTAGTTTTATGTTATAATATTAATATTCTGTGTTAAGTAATTTAATTTATCATGTTAATAATCACAAGGTTTATGGTAAAACATTGAAACATAAAATAAAACTTAATGCGTGTTTATAATAAGTGTTAAATACATAATAACAAATGATATATTATTATATGTACATAACAGTATTTTGCATTTATAACTTTTTATTTCATCCCGTTTGTTTTAAAATTTAGTGAAATATAATACTCAATTTCAATTTAGATTCAAATCTTATTGGAAACAAAGGTTCATTTTTATGTATTAAAAATAATATAAACATATTTTGAAAATATTTAAAAAGACATCATATATACGTAAACCAATCTTATCGTTCTCTACAGTTAGCAGCGTGGTATGAGAAGCATAGTTTTTTGAAGAGCACTAAAATTCTTTTTATTACTTTGTATTAGCTCATTTTGTTTGATATTAATCAACATGTTCCGACAAGTAAGTTAGAAAAATATTATATAAGATGCAAATTAAAGCGTAAAATTAAATAAAAATATCAAAGTAAAAATATTTCATTATTTCTAGGTTATACGACCAGTAATACAGAATATTCGAACAGTTAAAAACGTGCTATTTTCTACTAACACTGAAAATGTAAAATTAGAAAAAAGTAAGTGGAAAGAATTTATTATTATGACTATATATTAACAATCATTTATATGGGAATTATACAAATATTGTAGTGAATTTACAATTTCTCAGTTATAAAGTTAAAAATATTTAGATTTATTTATTTGTTACATAAATTATTTAAAAATTACATATTAAAATATATGTTATTACTTTTCCATTATGAATAATATGAAAAGTTAAATTATATTAAAACCTTACTATACGATTGAATTAATACACAAACATAATGGTTTTTATGAGGATAAATATTACTTTCCATATATAGTTCCATTTTTATTCCTTTAATTTTGTTTCTTTTTTCTTTTCATACATAATAAAGATGTATGTATTGTGAGAATATTTAAAATTCAAAAGATTTTTCCAGTCACAAATTCTATTGCACATTGATAAATTGATTTTATATTCATTTCTTTTTAAATCTTTATTAACGTAGATGCATAGTAAAAAGTATGATATGTCCTATATTTATGCTTTAATATTGATTCAAAGATTTTAATATACAGAGCTATTATATTCTAACACGTTTAAATTAATATCGTTCGAATAAGCAGCTATTTTTATAGCGGTTTTGCTAAACTAGTACCATTACAAAATATTCAACGCATTATTTATTTGGATAAAATCATTTATTACTTTATTAGGATTAATTTATAAAAAATTCTAGGAACAAGTATAACATTATTATCCTATAATATGTTAAATATATTATTTTCAATTTACATACGTTTTACATATTATTCTCAATTTACATATATTTTAATGCATTGAAAGATATTTAATATATTATTAAATTAAATTATTTCTAACTAAGTTTAATTATATAAAATTAGAACAAAAATACTATCTTATCTTATAAAAATACTTATGTATTAAGTAAATTATAACTTTATAACTTTGAACATTGATGTATTTCGTTATTCTATTTATAAAAATATCTTATTACATGATTAAAGACAGAATATTTTTTAAGATATCCAAAATTAACCCTTTGCGGTCCTATGTCAAGTTGAATTTGACATTGCTAATTTTTATATATAAAACATAACCCTTTGTATTTTAATTTAATTCGATAAAAGTATGTAAACATAAATATGTTCTTGATTAAGAAAAATATTAAATATGACTTGAACTGCAAAGCATGTCAACTTGCTAGTGACAAACAGCATAAACAAAATAATAATTTTTTAAATACTTTTTTCTATCTCAATTGCAGAATTTCTAGGCTTCCTACGCTTAGGAAAATTACTCGTTGCAAATGTGTCAATGACATTCATTTAACAAAATTACTTATAAACTAAATTTATACATAAGTTATACATAAATTATACATAATACAAAGCAAAATATACAGGTAGATCGTATTACAGTAGAATAGCGTAACATTACTACAGAATTGCTCTACCATTACTTTATCGATTAAATAGGATTTAAAGGTATTTAGATTATTAAGATGTTAACCATTTGAGTAGGAAGTTGAAATATAAACGCAATATAATTTGTATTGATATATGTAATGTAAGTTTTTCGAAACTTTTGTAACGTATATTATTGCATTGTTGTTTTGTTTGAGATTTCTGTTTGTACGAAGTAATATTAGAAAATAATTTAATTTACACCTCAATAATATATCGGTAGTGGCAAGTATGTACGCATGTAGTTTCAAACGCTTTGTTTGAAGAAGAAAAATGAAATTCTTTGTTCTATTTTGTATTAGAGTACATCTTTTGTATTGGAAACAATACAGAAAATGATTATTATTCCAATTATGTAGGAAGTTTAAATTTTCCTACACTTTTAGCATTAAAAATATTTTTTATGTAAAATTATTTGAAAAAAGTAAGAATTGTTATTATATTCTTTGTTATATACTCCAAGAATTTAAAGGCATCTACGGAGAATAAGGTAAATTAAATACTATTCATGAATTGCAGCTGTAAATCAAGTTACTTTACTAGGAAGAGTAGGAGGCGATGCACAGAAAAGGGGTAACGAAGAACATCCTGTTGTTATATTTTCTCTTGCCACACACAGTAACTACAAATATACGAATGGTATGCAGAGTCAATTAATTTTATAGCTTATAAGGCAAATACGTTTACGTTATAAACACGTAAGAAAGATAGAGCGATATTTAAATTAGGAAACGTTGAATTTATGAATTATTCGTTGTATTTAACTTGTTACTTCCAAATGTAAACTTCCAAATACTATTTACAATTATAGTTCATTATTTCAGCGTTGAAACTGTGAAATTTATTCTATTATTAAAATAGATTGAATAAAATCAAAGAAAGTTACAAGAATTATATTCTAACACGTTTAAATTAATATCGTTCGAATAAGCAGCTATTTTTATAGCGGTTTTGCTAAACTAGTACCATTACAAAATATTCAACGCATTATTTATTTGGATAAAATCATTTATTACTTTATTTGGATTAATTTATAAAAAATTCTAGGAACAAGTATAACATTATTATCCTATAATATGTTAAATATATTATTTTCAATTTACATACGTTTTACATATTATTCTCAATTTACATATATTTTAATGCATTGAAAGATATTTAATATATTATTAAATTAAATTATTTCTAACTAAGTTTAATTATATAAAATTAGAACAAAAATACTATCTTATCTTATAAAAATACTTATGTATTAAGTAAATTATAACTTTATAACTTTGAACATTGATGTATTTCGTTATTCTATTTATAAAAATATCTTATTACATGATTAAAGACAGAATATTTTTTAAGATATCCAAAATTAACCCTTTGCGGTCCTATGTCAAGTTGAATTTGACATTGCTAATTTTTATATATAAAACATAACCCTTTGTATTTTAATTTAATTCGATAAAAGTATGTAAACATAAATATGTTCTTGATTAAGAAAAATATTAAATATGACTTGAACTGCAAAGCATGTCAACTTGCTAGTGACAAACAGCATAAACAAAATAATAATTTTTTAAATACTTTTTTCTATCTCAATTGCAGAATTTCTAGGCTTCCTACGCTTAGGAAAATTACTCGTTGCAAATGTGTCAATGACATTCATTTAACAAAATTACTTATAAACTAAATTTATACATAAGTTATACATAAATTATACATAATATAAAGCAAAATATACAGGTAGATCGTATTACAGTAGAATAGCGTAACATTACTACAGAATTGCTCTACCATTACTTTATCGATTAAATAGGATTTAAAGGTATTTAGATTATTAAGATGTTAACCATTTGAGTAGGAAGTTGAAATATAAACGCAATATAATTTGTATTGATATATGTAATGTAAGTTTTTCGAAACTTTTGTAACGTATATTATTGCATTGTTGTTTTGTTTGAGATTTCTGTTTGTACGAAGTAATATTAGAAAATAATTTAATTTACACCTCAATAATATATCGGTAGTGGCAAGTATGTACGCATGTAGTTTCAAACGCTTTGTTTGAAGAAGAAAAATGAAATTCTTTGTTCTATTTTGTATTAGAGTACATCTTTTGTATTGGAAACAATACAGAAAATGATTATTATTCCAATTATGTAGGAAGTTTAAATTTTCCTACACTTTTAGCATTAAAAATATTTTTTATGTAAAATTATTTGAAAAAAGTAAGAATTGTTATTATATTCTTTGTTATATACTCCAAGAATTTAAAGGCATCTACGGAGAATAAGGTAAATTAAATACTATTCATGAATTGCAGCTGTAAATCAAGTTACTTTACTAGGAAGAGTAGGAGGCGATGCACAGAAAAGGGGTAACGAAGAACATCCTGTTGTTATATTTTCTCTTGCCACACACAGTAACTACAAATATACGAATGGTATGCAGAGTCAATTAATTTTATAGCTTATAAGGCAAATACGTTTACGTTATAAACACGTAAGAAAGATAGAGCGATATTTAAATTAGGAAACGTTGAATTTATGAATTATTCGTTGTATTTAACTTGTTACTTCCAAATGTAAACTTCCAAATACTATTTACAATTATAGTTCATTTTTCGTTGTATTTAACTTGTTACTTCCAAATGTAAACTTCCAAATACTATTTACAATTATAGTTCATTATTTCAGCGTTGAAACTGTGAAATTTATTCTATTATTAAAATAGATTGAATAAAATCAAAGAAAGTTACAAGCTTTTAAGTAAAATTATAATTTATATCTAAATTATCATAATCGTATTATGTCGTATTTATATTGAAAAGATTGAAATGTACCTGTATATTTATCATAGAAAGTAAACGCTTAAAATGTTTGTGTAATTTTACACCATAATAAAATTTTAGGTGATTTCATGCAACGAACAGATTGGCACAGAATATGTGTTTTTAAACCAAATTTACGTGAAACTGTCGCTACTTATTTGAGAAAAGGTCAGAGAGTGCTAGTCGTGGGAAAAATCAGCTATGGAGAATTTAAAGACGAACAAGGTATTACAAAACCAAGCACTGCAGTAATAGCAGATGATGTAATATTTTTTCAGTCATTATAATATCAAGGATATTAATGTTTGACTGTAATATGTATATGTATATTATGTATAACTTTTTCCTTTTTTTTTATAAAACATAAATAAAATATATAAACAACAAAAATGAGGTATAAGTATTTTATCGTAATATCGTTTTTTATAGAGTAATTTAGGCATATTCTGGATATTTATATATAATGTATTTATCAATTTATAAAGTTGAACGTAACATTTTATGATATTTTATTTGCTCTAGCAAGGAATAGTAAATTAACTCTTGAAGTTAGCTTAATAAGTAAATAAATCTTTATTTACACATTGCTCGTCCATTTGCAATGAGTTATACAATAAACAATTCGTAATTTCCTAAAATTGTACAAGTTTTATTTTATACAGAATCTGTAAAGAGAAATGAAATATAAAGGTTGAGAGTAAATCGGGAGGGGGAGGTTTGTAAATGCTAGGAAATAAAATAATTCTTGACGATGTTGATGCTGTTTAAAAATTCTACAATACATGCGTAATACACATGTATATAATATATTTCTAAAGATATACGTGAATTCGAACTAAGATGGTAATCGAGATCGAGACATTGTTGATTTTTGCTTTGCACGGTGTATCTTTTTTTCGTTCTCGTCTTGTTTGTTTTTTTTTCTTCCTTTTTTTTTTTTGGGTTTTTTTTTTTTTTTTTTTAAAAACATCCATTTTTAGCAAATGTAAAATCTACATTCATATGTAACGCATGTATAATATAACCGTTATGGATCGATACGTAAGTTCCTAGTACTCACGAATAAATAACTTTTAAATACGATCACCCGTTAAATGTATGTATCAATCGCGTATCGAGAAATACGAAACCTTTGTTACGGTCCAAATTTGGGTTGTCTTTAAGAACACAATTTGTGTATGCGTATTTCAATATATTTATCATTAATATAAATTGTTCTCTCATGAAAATTATATACACGATTGTTTTTCTATGCATCTGGATTTTATGATAAAAACTTCACGGAGATCACAGTATACAAATAGCCAAATACAACTTTTTTTTTTTTTTTCAGTTATAAATCTCTTGCTTGCTAATGCACTTTTTCCTTTTCGCAGACTTTTATTTGTCTTTCCCTCTCTTATTCTTGTACGCGCGCGCACGTACATACACACACACGCACACACACAGGCGCACACACACTCATACATACGTATACGTAGACCGATTCACTCGTAAGAAGAATTTCATACTTTCTGTCCCGTTTGTGTGTCGAGTCTTTTGTAAAAATACGATCTTAAGACCAGTTTCTTCTAATCGTACACGCGCCTTCGGTCCCTAGTTACATTCCTTTTTTTCACCATCTTTGTTTAAAGTCTAGGGTCCGTTGGCGAGGAATGTGAGCCACAATCGCATCGACAACGAACGTAGAAATTTCGAATATAAATTTCTTTTCGGTAGTAAAATATATATATATATATAATATATATAGAGATTTATTTATACATAAATTTATATTCATATATATGTATATATATATAACTCTGGCCCCGAATTCCATACAACTCTGGCATTTTTTTGCTTAATAGAGTCGATTATACCTTTTCTTTCAATAGCTCGTCAACTTATTTACAAGTATCTACGATTTAGGGATGCAAACAATCCTCTCGGATATCATTTCGATCGTTTCAAAACGATAGTCACATATCTTCCCATTGTTTCTTTGTATACAGAAGAATACTAAACTAAACGCGTATATGTAGGTAATTATCGACGATTAGATTGGCACAACTGAGTCCGGTGCAACGGGAAACTAGCTTTGAAATTTGCTTGGAAAATCGAATTGATATATATATATATATATATATACAAAACGGATGGTTGAAAAGCGTGGATCCCATTTGAGTAAAATGGTGAAACTATATATTACATCGAGTTTCAAATTTGAAGATTTTTCACGACAATTCCTTGTTGAAATGAAATGAAAAAAAAAAGAACAACAATGTTGGATAAATTGAACGTGTAATTACAAAACTAAGCATATTTTACTCCGGGAAATTTACTTTCAAGCTAAAGTTTACATCACAGAAGAACTTTGGAATAAAATATCTCGATCGTTTCCCGAACACCGTTTTGTACGTTCGCCGATAACGCTGATAATTTCTAAAGTAGTTCGTTGTAGAAGCGAGAAACGTTTCACACTCGCGCACGTGCGTTAACACGAAGGATGGAAAACAGATGGCGGAATATCCGCGAAAGTTCAGCTTCACCGAAGCGTCCTCCACAATTGTACACACACATGCACACGCACACGCAAACGCAGACACAGACACGACAATTGGCTGCCGCGAGACATTCTCGACAAGATTCTTAGCAGCCAATTATCTTATTTGAAACGCGCGGAAATGGATGAATCGCGCGTGTTGTCGATCGCTCGATCCTCGGAATCGAGCCGCCGATTTAGAATCGGTGGACGTTGTTGTTGGAAGTTGCGGTGAATGTCGAAATAATATCGACGAGCGAGCAAAGAACCGGGTAGCACGGTGGTGGTAATTTTCGATTCAAGGCGAGTTGACTAATGATCGGATCGATGCGTTTAACTCGCGCGATATTTTCTTTTTCTTTTCTTTTTTCATCAGTCTTTTGTCATGTATTCGTACCGGAAACATGGATAACACGGGCGGTTACTAATTCGTAAACTAACTCCTCGCGAGTCTTATTATTTAAACGATGATTCTTAAACGGCAGCGTATATCCCTAGAGGTATGATCCCGGAAGCGAACTCTGTGGAGCAATTCTATGAACGTACTCTCTTGACATGTACGTAACTGGAAGCAGATCTCTTCGCATCATTTGGAAACATGACTGTTTCTAATAAAGTAACCGGGATGCGTTACAACACAGGACCCGTTCACTCTGTGAGCGTTAAAAAAAACGCACTACTCGATCAGCGCTACGTCTCGCGTCACTTTTTCTCTTCCGACTCCTGATTAGTTTTCACGAGATTATACGCGTGACTTCTATATTTTGCAGGTGGGTCGTGAAGAGACAAAGGTTGCTGCGGCTGTTGTTGCTGTTGCTGTTGCTGCTGCTGTTGCTGCTGTTGTTGCTGTTGTTCGCTGGGTGGCTGACTCATACTAGACATCGAGAGGTCTGTTGGCATATCGATTTCCGGCTCGACGCCACTTCCGCCTTCTTCTTCCGGTTCTGACTTTATTCGCATTTGCTGACGCAGCAGAGATATGTTCTTTATGTTCTTCAGCTCCGTTGGGTTTCGCAGAAACCTAAACAGAAAGAAATCGTCCCGTTTTAAACCAGTTCTATTCCCTTTCAGCGTTAACGTATAAACTTTTCAACTAGCCGGAATTACAACGAATCGATTTTAATTATCGCTTGTGAATATTTTCTCTTAACTCGCGCGTTAAAGTAACTTTCTACGAAAATTTGTTTCAACGAAATCGTACGAATCTCCTTTTCCTTCGTACGAACGTTGAAAATTTCAAATACTAGTCATACGAGAAATATGAAATATAAAGAAAGGTGCGTTTCTTTCACGTAAATTTGACTTCTCGCAGAATAAACTACTTTAGCACGTATTCGAATCGTTGTACGAAATTAAAAATTACAATTACAAAGGACATTGGATAGATTTTAAGATACCGCGAAACGAAGACGTATCGTTGAAAGTTTCGAGGATTTCGAAATAACGGGAAACGTAGCGTTTTCATATTGCTAGTGTTTATTCGTTGAACGAATATTCGGATTTTTCAGTTATTTTGAACGGGAACGAAGGAGGAAGGGGGTGGGGCGGGGAGAAAAGAAGGTTGGGATACTTACTGGTAACAATGTCGTTCTCCTTGGACTTTTCGCAGGATATTCACTCGATAATAATATCGTAGAGCTCTACTCATTTTATCGTAATTCATGGAAAGATGATTTTTTTGGATGCCCCAGAGCCTTGCCAGTCCGGGAGGATCGACGATTTTGAATACACCGGTTTCCCGACTTTTCCATGCGATATAGTGCGTATATCGTTGCGACGGGTCATTTAGAAGTTGTTGAAGAAAATCCCACAGAAGTCTACCATCTGTGACAAAGAAACAGCTATTATTTAAATTGATCCTATCGAACGGGATTACATGCCGCTGTTTCACGCACGATACGCGTTCACGGGAAAGGTTAACGCAAAGCGATAAATTTGTGGAAAACTACGTCGATATCGAGTTGGCTTTATTATCGGAGAGGAACTAAATTCGAGTAAATTACACGCGATACCTTTCATCTAAAAAGGAAAGAGAGGGGAAGAAAATTGGAAAGGTAAAAAGTGAGAGACTAAATTGAAACACAGCATTGGCGAAACATGGTTGAGACGTACAGGTGAAATTTCGCTTTTCCTCTTTTCCTCTTTTCCTCTTTTCCTTTTTTCTTCCTTTTCTTCAGTCTCAAATCAAGCGGCCCATGCCGCTGTTAATTTTCGTTGCATCGATCTCGCGACACCGATCACGAATAATCGGATACTTTTTTACCAATTTACTAGAGATCTATGGAACCGTAGAAAATAATAGATTTCGCATATTTTATTTTCGCATTTACTAGAACACGAAACTGCTTTTGGCAGAATTAACATTAACGTTTATTCGCGTGGCGAGTATAGAAACGTGATTACGCGTACCTATTTATTTTCGTCACATCTCGCGAATTGTTATCATCTATGTTTGGTAGCGTTTAGCGTTAAACTCGAAAGAAGGTACGAAAAGAATGGCGGAAGAGGTATATTTACCGTTTGAAGAATACAAATATACACGTATCGATCATCGGCAAACGCGCATACGTGTACGATTGGAAAGTAAATCAGGCGAAAGACCCGACGGAGAGTTTCATCGTCGGCAATGGTTTCTGACGCGGCGTTAAAAGAAAAATAGGAAATAAAAAAAAAAAAGAAAAAAAGAAAAAAAGAAAAAAAAAGGAAAACAGTAAAAGGAAGAGGGTTTATGAGGGAAATTTTGTAAAATCGCGGAAGGAATAAATTATGTTGGGAAGGAAAAGCGCGAGGTAGCATCGACTGTGATAAAAATAATGATAACAATAATGAAATTAGCCGGTGGTAAAGAAAAAATGTGCAAGGTGAGGGGAAAATTATTTTCGTTAACGCGCGCGTTTGTTTTACACCGAGACGCAACATCCCGTATATACTGACGCGCTAGCCGAGCATCTGGAAGCGCAAAAGAACGTATACCGTGTATTTATCGTTTTTAGAAAAGGAATAGATGCGACGGTATCGGAATTGCTGGATTTTTCAAGAACGTTGAAAAACAAGGCGCAAAGGTTTACTACGCGCGACGAAAATGTTGTTCCGTCGATTGTTTGGATCGGCTGATTAGAATATTTAGAAAGCGAATGAAAATTGGATGTAAAGGGGGTGTAAAGGGGTGGAAAGGGGAAATACAAAGGCGATAGGAAAGTAAGGCATACGAGGTCTACGAGTATACTTGGCGATACTTACTCGTATTGGGTTCCGGGGAGTCGCTCGGGAAAAACTCTCTGGCAGCGTTGGCAGGGTTGGTTCTGAAGGCACCGGGCGTCAGAGGCATAATCGGTTGCGTTAACGTAGGACTGGGCTGATCCTTGACGCAGACTTCGCTTAACCTTTGCGCTGCGAGAGCAGTCGGCGTGGCCGGTGGACTTGCGGTAGCTGCTTGTTGATTGTCCTCGTCCGAGTCGCTTTTGTAAACCTGACTCTGAGTGCCCTCCGTGTGTCCGGGAGAGCCCGCTTGGCTGTCCACCGAGGGTGCCGGGGACAGCGTTACCGAATTCGCGGACATTAACGAGGCTAGGTTAGCGGTGTACGGGTTCTCCGTCCAGGTAGGAGTCGGCGGATGCGAATGAGGACTGAGGGGGTACGCGGAGGGCCTCGTGGGGGTGACCGGACTGCTGGGAAGACACCTTTGAAGCTGGTTAAAGTCTCTGGCCAGCATCGAGAGCACATTGTGCAACACGTCACCAGCGCCTGGGCACCTTTCTCCTAAATCCGCCTTTGTCAGTAAACAGAGGGCCTTGCCGTTCATTTGGAACATGTCCATGTCGAATTGGGGTAGGTCGAATTCCCGTTCGGCCCATCGGAGGAACGTCGCCACATCCTCGCGGGACCACAACCGTGGGTCTGAAGCTGTTCGACACACGTCCATGTCATTCATTATTTTTCCTTTTCTCTTTTTCTTTCTTTCTTTCTTTCTTTCTTTCTTTCTTTCTTTCTGCTTTTTTTTTTATTTTTATTTTTTTTTTTTATATATTTTTCGTTAAAATATGCCTCGCGACGCGCTTTCCTCGACACGTTTCTCCAACCGTTTCGAATCGAATTCTTTACCCGTCCGAATTTCTTTATCGTCCGTTATTATCCGTTACGATAGTGTACGCACGAGTTAGCGTATAAATGGAGCAAAGTAGAAAGAAGAAATTACCTAAACTAGCTGGTAGATGCGTCTTGAAGTCGAGGAAGGGACTCGGTGGCGGGTGAGTGGGTGGGAAATTCATGGCGGGGCCGTATCGCCAGAGTAGCTCTGTAGGGCTAAAAGGTAAAGATATACCCGGTGGTAGCCGAGAGTCCATCCCCGTCATTCCACCCCCGGCCGAAACCGGTGGCAATTGCGGCAGTTGAATCGACGGCAACAATTTCATAACACGTCCTGCTTTCTCTCCTCTCCTCTCCTCTCCTCTCCTCTCTGAAATCAACGTACAAAACACTTTCAAGTATTTATTCGGATCAGCGTGATCGTTGGCACGCGGATAATTAAGCGCGATATAAAACGTTCAATGCCTAAAAACTATGTATCGTAGTAGGGGAGGTGTGCGCGTGGTTCGGCAGACCAAAGGGATTAAAACGGGTTAAAAACTGAAGAACGTTTATTTTTTACACGCTGGTCCCTCGCTTTGTCCAGGGTCTTTGCCGAAATTCAGCTCGACCATTCCGTCGATGCTCCTCGCTCTCGATCGTCCTCCTCCCCTTGTCGGCGACTGCTTCGACTCGATTGGCGGCCGTTTTCTTTCTCGCGCCTTTTCTCCTGGCGCCACAAACAATCTCGCGCCTTTGTTTTTCGTTCGATTATGAAATTTCATTGATCGTTATTTATCTTTCGCGCCTCGCGCGATATTCGTAGCTTTGCAACGAGTCGATCCATTTCCCTATACTTTTGCCGATAAATCCTCGTAAGAGCAGGCTTATTTCGCAGATAACGACAGATAATGCGGGCAAGAATGGGATAGCGATAAATAAAAAATAAAGAAAACGGTTGGAGAGAAAGAAAAAGGCAGAGATGTTGGCACGCGAAGGTCGGTGTGCCATTGTTTCGCACCAGGAAATTCTCGTTCGGGAAGCGCGCCACGTGACCGATAGTCGGACGAAGAAAGAAGATTACTAGGTACGGAAGGAAAGAGAGAGAGAGAGAGAGAGAGAGAGAGAGAGAGAGAGAGAGAGAGAGAGAGAGAGAGAACGGCAGGTATGACACTCGACGCGTTCGCTGCTCCTCCTTTCCATCGATTTCTAACTCGCATTTTAACGTCGCTCGCGATTATTAGCGTTACTACCGTTTTACTACCTTACCACCGTCGTGTCTCACCATCGTCTTTGCTTCGTCCCGAGCAATCTCGCCTTGCAAAATTATCCCATCGTAATCCAGCGTATCGAGGAATATTTCGCGAATACGAAAGTTCTTTCACTCGATCACCAGTTAACCGGCAAAGTTAATCTTTCGCCGTAAAATCGATGAGAGTTTTTACAAGAAGATGAAAAGGAATTGCGGGATTGCGTAATTGCGCAAGAGCGACATTTCGATCTTTGTAATTTTGCCCGCGGATCCGTGCGCGAACGATTGACAATTCCCGTTTCAGGTTAGTCTTATACCGCAAAAGGAATGCCCGAGTCATCGAAAATGAAACGTCATAGAAACGGCGTAACGAAATCCGGTAGACGAAACGCGAGATCGATCGAGCATCTAGAAAACGGACATTTCCGGCTTGGAGGTCGCGACGAGCCAACGAAAGGAGGAAGTTGTGCCGGAAGTCATAATCAACGCAAGCAACTGTTCGAACGATTCTCCAAACGAAAACCGCTGCTGCTCGTTTTAATTGCTGCTAGACGATCGTTTAAGATCCTCTTGATTTTATTTCACCAGTCTATCTCGAATGGTCGTCTCGGTCTGTCCAACCTCTGTCTAACCAACGTCTATCGAAAATAATTTCCTAAATAATTTCTTCGTTCCTTTCGTTTCAACTGAAACTCGCCGTTTTTAACCGGTCGCGTGCAAAGTTGTAGCGAAAGTAATTAGACGCGTAATTCCAAAATTCCATTAAATTTCGAGACATTTCAATTTCAGAATTCTTCCGTTCGGCGTGGAAAGGAGAAAGAAAGGACGGAAAGGTAATTGTTTGGCAAAAAAATATCGTACGTAGGTGCAAGAATATAAACTGGATCGGAATAACGATAAGTATCTTCCTTAATGTCAGAGGTTCGTTATATAGCCTTATTCAGAGGAGTTGTTACGTAACTAACGAGAACTCGACGAAGCTACTACGATTTGCTCGACGATTTACCCGTGTCCCACACGCTTTCCGTCATCCATTTCCTCGAAAATTCTCTCCCTCTCTCCCTCTCTCGCTCTCTCCCTCTCTTCCGACATCCGACGAATCGCGATTTTTTCGATAAAACACCGATCGAACGAAAGTTTTCTTTCCACCCGACGCGCCTATGACACGCTGATCGCATCTTTGCGAGATGCGCGTTAATTTATTTGCGATAATTACGAGTTTTACGATCGTCCAATCGCAGTTATCGATTATTTATCCGGCCATGTTACTTTTATTCTTACGGTGAATTATTTCCTCGTTAAGGTAATCGATCGACGTACGTACTCGCGATGATTTTACTTTTTTATCACCGTTCCGCTACTATTTCCTCTTACTATTACCAGTTACCAGTTACGCACCGTTGTGATCAACGCAAAATATTATATAACGTATTTAGCGAGTATCGATTAATTATTATCTCGGCAACTATTAATTCCTACTCGTGATCCATCGAACCAAAAAGATCTAATCGAGCGTAATTCTTTTTTCTCGGCTATAGGAAAGTCCGGTAAACCGGTAAACCGGTAAAGCGGTAAACCGGTAAACGGATAAACGGTAAACCAATGGGATTTCTACGCGACGCGTAAAATTATCCAAGTTGCTGGTTAATTTGCAAAATTCTAAAACACCCCCCCGTTTCGGTCTATTTCGAATATCTCGTGGAGTAAAGATAAAACTCGCTGCAAGAGCAAAGAGACGAAAAAGGAAAAGATTTTTAGACGGACAATGGAAAAGAGTGGAAAAGAGTGGAAAAAAGATTACGTAACGCGTGCCTTTGGGTAAACTTTTTTGTTTTTATGAGAAATTTCGAATTCTTTGCCCGGAGATATTCTTTGACGCGCGCGGTTCGTACTCGGAGGCACGACCGCGTTGGAAATGAAGGTAAAAAGAAGGAGAGGAGGAAAGTACGAGACGACTCGAATCTCAAGCACGAATTCGTTCTGGTTAACGGTGGAAGGCGGAAGATCCTTGAGGAGGATTTAAGATTTATCGCGGAGGGAAGCGTCGATTTTCTTTTCTTCCGGGTACTCGACCGTTCTTCCTCTCTCCTTTTCTCTTTCTTTATCTCGCTCGCGGTTTTCGCAAATTTCCCTCACGAGAGCTACGTTACGAAACGAACGACCATCGATCGGTCGATAACGCGAGGATATATCGCTGATAATAAGTTGATTTATTACCGTGGCAATACGAATTATTAGCCGTCGATCGTGCGATTCGCGCGAAAAAACCGCTCGTTTGCTCGCACCGCGATCCAATTGTCGTTAAATAATGTTGAGGGGAACGACGGGAACGACGGGAACGACGATAACGATATTTCTAAAGCGAGAAGGAAAGACGCGGTTTCGGATAAACCGATGTTTACGAAATTTCCAGTTTCCTCTTTCCTTTTCCTCTCATATTTTTCTCGCGTAATGCGCGAATTAAAAGCGTTTCGCTTTTATCCTCGCGAACCATCTTGGAATCGTGGCGCGTAATCGTACGATATTGCGCTATTTCTCCTTTCCGAGTTACTTCCGAAATAGCGAATAATTGGAAACGATACGCGAGTTTTTACTCGAACGAACACGTCCATACGAATCGACCGCGTAAGATTCCGCGTTTATCGGAAGCGGAGAAGGCAAGGAAAAGAAAGGGAAAG
>NW_016909928.1:223665-227374 GCF_001483705.2 Eufriesea mexicana
GGGAAAGAGAGGCCATGTGAAAGCGAAGAACAAAGCGTCGATCACGTTACTCGTCGTTATCAGTCGACTTCCGCGTTTAAAACGGGTTAAAAGAAGGCTTTGGCGTTTAACGTTTCGCAATGGGTAACGCGGTTGTAACGCGTTTGCAACGCGTTTGTAACGCGTGTCCGGTAATTCCGTGATGGGGAAAAAAGAAAGAAAGGATTAGTTTTGTATCGGCGCGGAGGGGAAAATATACTCGATATACGGAGATATTCTTTGAACCGCGAACGCTGTCCGAAGTTTAGAATTTTCGAAACTCGAGCAAACGGGTTAAAACTCGAACTCTGCGATTCGAGCACGCTTCTAGAGCGTACTCGGACGATCGATCGAGGTGGCGCAATAACGCCGCGATAAATATCCGTATATATGATCGATTTTACGTCAACGTTCTAAGCGAACGACGATGACGTTAAAAGAAATTTATCGTTATTACCGGCAATAATAACGACAACGACAATGGGAAAACTGTACGATAATTATATTCGAAACGAATTTGGAGAAATTCGTGGAAAATGGAATTTGAAGTTTTATTCGAAAATTTCGATAGTCGTATGTGGTTAATTGGCTAAATGCCGTAAAACGATTTACCTACGATACTCGGATGATTTATCGTATTTCGTATTATCGGTATTTGGAACGGCGAGAAGCAAGGGGAGCGGAAGACGCGATCGAATATCTCTGCTTCTCGGAAAAGTTTGCAAGACCGTTGTTCCCCATTTCTTTTCGATTCTTCAAAATCGCTCGTTATGATCCGTTTGGTGTGGCGGTATTATTCCTCGTGCGAGGCAGATAAGCATCTAAACCCACGTAAACTCCCGTTTAAAGGAACATCCGCGGCGTTACGAGGAAATCTGTATAATCGGTGATTTACGTGGCGCATGCGCGATAGATCGTTATGCAGTTGGAGCGTAACGCGAATTATAGAGGAGGTAAACAGAGTGTACCGAGATCGGAGAAAGTCCTCGTCGCTCGTTGCTCTTCTCCGTAGATGCATCCTTGTTATTATATCATTTTCTCGCGTCCTCTCTCGCGTCCTCTCTCGCGTCCTCTCTCGCGTCCTCTCTCGCGTATGCTTAGCTCGGCAAGTTCGGACGTTTCGCGTTTCGCCCCGTTAACGGGGGCAGAGCTATTCCTTTCGGTTAACTCGATTAACGAGAGAAAAGAGCGAGTGTAAATTAACGGATTATCGATACGTCGCGTAACGCGTCGGATTTACAACGGGACGAGTTGAAGAGGAATCGAGAAAGGCGTTTGAAAAAGTTTCGTCGGCAGATCGCGATGATAAATTTATTCGAGGAAGTAAATCCGAATCGTGGCAGCCACGCGATATTAGCCTATTATAATAATAGTCGAGATGCGAAAATGATTTTTACCTTTCGCGTATTACATACCGAGGTTACGGTAGCGCGATATCTTATCTTTCTCCGAGCACGAAGAGGAGTATGGAAACGTGCAATTTCGGAAGCTATTTAAACGCGTTACGTTAAATAATCGGTGCAACGGACTCGGTTAAAATCGTCCACGCTCGTACGCCGTTGGTCGCCGACGGATCCACGGGATTCATCGAACAGAGAGATTCGTTTACTTTTTTTCCACGACGCGTAGGTTAGGGGTCGGGATACGGAAAGACGGGCGGTGGATGGTGAGACGGGTAAGGTACGGAAGGAAGGAAAGAAAAGTAGGGAAAACGGTGAAGACGAGAAGAAGGCGGTTGGTTTAGATTAGCCGAGCGTAATATTAAGTAACAAGCGCGAGGTGGCGTCGAAAGAAACCGTAGTGGCGCCGCTTTCGTACCACCGACCGATAACCCAACGCCATCGTTCTCTCGTAAACAAAAATTGCCAATGGCACATAATCCGTTCCATTCCGTTCCAACGTTCCATCAACCGATATATCAAGCGGGAATATACTTGCCGCTCGTTACTCGCTTCTTCCTTTTAGAATACCTTTCTTTCCTTTTCTACGATTTTATTTCCCTCTACGTGATTCATCTAAACATCGATAAAGAAATTTAACGCGGATCTCGGCGTGGCTCAGTTTCCGAGCTCTCTCAAGCTCTGTTAACCTCTATTCGTGATATATCGTATCGGGATAATTTCGAAATTTTCATCGGATTCGACGTGTTATTTGAACGGATGGAAGGAATTTCGAAAAGTTAAAGGTGATTCGCGTTGGAGAAGCTGTTCCGATCTCGAGGAGAATCGAGGGAAGCGGAAGGAAGCGGAAGGAAGCGGAAGGAAGCGGGAGGAAATTCGGATGGTAGAAGGGCGTATCGGAGAGGAGGCGACGACGGTAGCGCCGGATCGGATGGAAAGAAGGAACGGAGAGAAGGGGTCGGTGGGAGCAGCGAACGATCGGCGTTCCGCGCGGTTCCGCGCGGTTTCGCGCGAAACGGGAGAACGATGTCTGGGGAAAAGAAGAAAAGCCGGGTTTCCGCGACCTTGAGTTGGTCGGTGAACCCGATGCTCGCGCGTCCGCTTACGTCACGCTCTCGCCAACTCACGAGGAAGTGCTTTCTCGTTCCTCCGCGGGCAGAAAGAAAGAGAGGAAGAGAAGCAGAAAAGAGAGATGCGGGCCGAGATAGGAGTCAGTGGCGTAGCGCACCACGCAACGAATCAACGTCCGTCCACCGCTTCCCGCCATCCTTCCTTTTCGCCTCGCTCTCTCTTCCTCCCTCTCTTCCTCCCTCTCTTTCCCTCTCCTTGCAACGGTGAACGCATTATGCCTTCTCTGCGTCATCGTAATTAAAAGCGAGCACGCAGATTTTTTGCACTTGGCCGAATCGCTCGATAAATCGACACCGAGGGCTCCAACAGGCTGCTGCTGCTGCTGCTTTTGCCGCTTTTGCCACCACGCGCCACGCTTCTTTCGCCTTTAAAATTCCCCGAAAATAACGTCCACGTCTATTTAAGTAATTTGTTTAACGGTGCGCGTCCGCCGTACGACCATTCCTATGCATACGTATACGCGAGTTCTTCTCAATTTCCATAGACTTTTTTTAACGCTCGATAGATTCGCTCGACAGAGCGTCGATAAAGATGCTACTCTCTATAATTTCCTTCCTTCTTCTTCCTTTCCTTTCAAAAACTCGTCGCGTCTCGCCGAGCTTTCAAATCGGCGGAAACTTCTCGCGGCGATCGTTTCAATTTCGAATGGAGAAAATGGTCGATAAACGGTGATTTTATCTCGCGCGTCGTCTATGATTCGGTCTTTCCTCGTTTTCCCTTGCTCGATCACGCGAATAACGTAAATTCACGCGCGTACCACGCGGAAGTCGCGCAGCGTTCGAAATCCACGAATTCGGTCGATCGTTACGAACGACAGGTATATCGGCGTGGAATTTCTAGAGTGGAAAAGGAATGGAAAAGGAAAAGGAGACGGTGGAAAAAATAGGGAACGGAGAGAGAAGGGGAGAAAGAGAGAGAGAGAGAGAGAGGAGAAGAGAGGGTCAGTGACACGTCGTCGAACAGAGGTTTATCAGACGAGCGACCGACCGACCCACGTGGTTAGCGTTCTCCGCCCTCTTTTATACCCTGCTCGATCGCCGAGCGACTAGGAACTGTTGCCGGATGAAAAAAAGAGGAGACAAAGAAAGAAACGCGATTAAACGTTATTTTTTGCGCCTTTCGTTTATCTCTTTCTCTTCTTATTGACCGCCCCCCCCCCC
>NW_016909928.1:227397-229639 GCF_001483705.2 Eufriesea mexicana
TTCTCTCCGTTTTCCACTATCGTCTTACTTTTATCTCGCCGACGAATTTATTACGCGCGTGCGTCACGCGCTTCCTCGCGATGGACAAGACAAATCGCGCCGTTTAACGGATATTCCACTGCTTCGTTTCGACGAAAAAACGTATCGCGCAATGGCAAACTCGATGGAAATTCGAAAAGGAGGAAACTCGCGTCCGTTACGTTTATCGAGTAGAAATTTCGCCAAAGTTTCGACTACCTGTTACTCGTGAAGAGAAAGGAGCATCGGGGGAGAAGAAAAGATGGAGGAGGAGGAGGAGGAGGAGGAGGAGACGAAGAAAGGAAAGAGCGAAAGATGGAGGGTGAATGAGAATCTCTGCGGAGGTACAAAGAGAGCATCGAGGTCTCGGATGCACGTGCGTGCAACTAACGCCGACCGGAAGTCGATAAAAAGGCTGCTTCACCCTCGTCACTCGGCAGCGGCGGCGGTGGCGGCAGCAGCAGCAGCAGCAGCAACAGCAGCCAGCAGCCAGCAGCAGCAGCAGCAGCACAGCACAGCACGGCACGGCACGGCACGGCACAGCTCCTCCTCATGGGAACCAGCCTCTTTCTTCTCTCTTTATCCCTTCTCGCTTCTCCTTCCTCTCCTTTCTCCTCCCGCCTTGCTCCATCCGACGCTTCTAAATCCCCGGCACCGTATCCTACCCCGTCCACCCTCTCTCTTCCCGGCAGAAAAGGTTTCTTTCGAGTGGCCCAGTAAACTCGAAAACCATCCTCCGAAGATGATGCACTTTACTCTTCAAAGGTGTTCCTTTCTCCGAGAGGAAGATGTCTCTCGCTCCACGGACGGTCCACCTTCCCGGCTGGCTCTCGTCGCTTTTCCTTTCTTCTTCCTTTCTTTTCCCTTTCTTTTCCCTTTCTTTTCCCTTTCTTTTCCCCTTGTTTCCTTTTCGCGCCATTTCACCGTATTCTCTATCTCGGGCGAGATAACGATAACAACGACGTTGATTGGCGAAACGCGTCGTTACGAGATCGGGAGAGACAAGGGAATTTAGATTTGCGATTACGAGATCTTATCGACGCACATACCCGCGCGTACCCTTTTTTTTCACACCGGGCCCGCGGTGGTGGTAACGGTATAGTAACACGGTATGCCGAGCGAAATGCTTCGTTTCGACGTTACAGTCGCGCTGTCTGGTCGAGAAGAGACAGTGGAGAGTTTGGTAGCGAGTTATCGAGCGGTCGGCAAGTCCGTGTTTATAAATACGAAATGGAGAGGAAGTACCGCGATATTACCGGCGGCTACAGTCGATCGTTATTACCGCGCTATATTCCCTAGTCGCTGCGATAATTTTCGCACCTCGGGTAAACGAGAAACGTTCGAATTTCGAGTCCCCGGCGAACGCGGCAATTTTTTCTTTCACTTCTCAACCAGTATAGAGATCACGTTTGCGAATACGTTTTTACGCGACCGGAATAATCCCGTAACCCGCGAAACTATTCCAGGCGTATAAATAACGCGCGGAAAGGTAACGAAAGGTTGTCGCTCGCGCGAATAAAAGGACGAGATGCGTATATCGGCGAGACGAGAGGAAAGAGAGAAAACGACGAAGATAAACGCGCCCAAGATATCGAGCAGCCAGTTACGTTACTTTTTACTTTCTCTTTAATTCTCTTTCGCAAACGCGTTAATCGTTGCAACGATTCTTCGACTAAATCGTCGATTAAACGTGCAACCACGCTCGGAAACGTTTACGAGGTAAACGATTCCAGTCGTTCAACGTTATCCGTAAAATCCGGGATAGTTTGGAAGATGAATTTTTCAACGAGTCAACGAGCAAATCGCGCAGGAAAGTATACGTAGTTAAATTCCATGCCCTTTGCAAACGTTGCGAGCGGCTATATCGAAATTAATTCGATCGATCTCGATCCCGGTCGTCCGGATCGGGATGGATTTCTCGATAACCTAACCTAGATTAATCGAGACTCCGCCGTACTCCGCCGAACGCGCGCGCGTACGTAGAAATTACGAAGACTAGCCAAGTAGAGGAGACGACGAAGGAGAGAGAGAGAGAGAGAAAAAAAAGAAAAAAAAAGGAACACAGTGGAAAAAGAGTAGAGATAGAGAGGAAAAACAGCGTCGCGCCTTGCCTCGAATCCGACTCTCGTCGTAGCGCGTAATAGTTATTCCACTCTCGTGGAATGTCATAATATGCGCGCGCACTCGTATCCCCTTAACCTCGTCGCTTTTAACGCTCTCTTCC